>NC_058406.1:79258915-79371553 GCF_002201575.2 Neomonachus schauinslandi | reverse complement strand
TATATATATATATATATATATATATATATATATATATATATATATATAATATATATATTTATATCTGTGTTCAGATAGTTGTTATTATTATACATACAAAATGCAAACATTCCTAGAAAGAGTACTAAGACACATTAAATGAACATTTTCAACTAATTTCTTCTGTGAGAGTAAAGATAGGAAAATGAGTTTGAATGTTAAAGAAGGGGAGGGGAGACAGAGGAACAGAAAGAGATTTGTAAGAGGAGAAATGTCACAGAAATGGGAGAGAAAATTAAAACCACATTTCCTAACATAAGTTCAAATCACATGAACAAATTAGTCTGTCAACTTCAGTGACTAAACTTAGGATATTTTTGAATAACCAGCAACAGTGAAGTGAACCTTATTGCTAGTTAATGCCCGGATTATATTAATATTACACAAACATCTTTCTTTGAGACTTTTCTATAAGATTTGGCTAGTGGAGTATTTGATTCCATTTCCTCATTTTAGGCAGTCAGATTTCCCTTTGGCTTTAAAACATATTTTAATTGGATACCATCTATTTATTGTTCATATTTTACATAACTAAACCTGTCTTTAAGGATTTTTTTCAATGGCCATTTTTGGCTTTCTGCTGGGAATATACATGATCATAGCTTCAATATATTTATTCTAAAGTATTGCAAAAACAACATTTGCTGTTGGTGGTGGTGCTGGTTCTTGTTTAACAAAATGTTATTGTCCAAAAAATCCTTTCCTATGAAATTCATAGGTAATAAGAGCCTTAGTAATTCTGTACCAAGTTATCTCTGATTTGGCCAACTTACCCAAGAGCTAGTTAATGAGATGCAAGCCATCATTATCCTAATTTCCTGAGAGCTATGAAAAGAAGAATGTGCTTTTAAAGAAAAAAATTGAATATTAGCATCAGTCTGAGTTCTCACTTTTTCTAGCAAAATTTATTTCTTGGTTCAAATGGAGAGGGGAAAAAGACTCTGAAACTTGAAAGCCTCAATAGATTTTGGAGTTATCAAACTGAATAGACAAATAGAAATTCTACAAAGACAGGATCACCTAAGATAATATAACACATCAGTACAAAGTGTCAGTACTAGAGCAGAACTAAATTTGCATTTAAAATATATGTGTTTTTCTAGATATCACAAAAGAAAAGGTAAAAATAAGCTCTGTGCATTGTTTGTGCTATCACACCTTCTCTATTCTATAGCTGCTGTTCCATCTCCCCTCATTCATGGTAACTCTACTTTTCCTACTTTATACACCCAAAGTCTCTTTGAAAACCAAAACTCCACAGGAAAGGGTCTAATTGAAGTAATTAATATCTTTTTTTTTTAAGATTTTATTTATTTGAGAGAGAGAGAGAAACAGCATGAGAGGGGAGAGGGTCAGAGGGAGAAGCCGGCTCCCCGCTGAGCCGGGAGCCCGATGTGGGACTCGATCCCAGGACTCTGGGACCATGACCGGAGCCGAAGGCAGTCGCTTAACCAACTGAGCCACCCAGGTGCCCTGAAGTAATTAATATCTTAAGGAGAAATTAATTTAGCGTATGGCCACCATCTTAAGTCTTACCTCTAAATTGCATAATAGAAAGAATTTGCCAACAACTGAAGAAACTCATCCATGAGGACAAAATATATGTAAAATCTGTCTTACCTTCTACCCTAGCAATGAACACAACTTGTAACTTCTGTCTCTGTACCTTAGCTCATATTTATCCCTTTACCTGGAGTGACTTCGCCCTTATCCATTCTTCAAAGTCCAGCTCAAAATTACATCTCCTATGAAGCTTTCTGTGGCTGCAAATGCTCTCTGTCTGGATTCCCATTGCCATTTACTTATACTTGCTTATAACACATCACTTTCTACTTTGTCTCAAAATTAATTATGCTCATGTCTTATAACCCTCTAATAAACTAAAAGTCTCTTGATGGGATTATTATGTATAATTTTTAAAAATATTTCAGTGCCAGCAGAGTAACAAGCACACAATAGGGGTTTAATAAATGCTTGTGGAATAAATGAATTAAAATGAATATGAATTTAATTATAATGTTAAGTGATAGAGTATAGTTTCAAAGAGGATTAACTGATTCTTTGTGCCAGTATTTCTTGATCAAATGTGAAAACATTCCTTTCAACCTTTAACAAATTATTGTCAGAACCCAGAGACAAGACTTTACTGATTTTAGTTTAAAATAAAACTAAATCTTGGTATACTGTCAATATATACAGCAGTGAAATTAGATTCAAATTATATGATTTTTGTAATTTCTGGATTTCCATTCCTTAAGAATTGTAATTTTATGTTAAATGCAGTGTAAGAAAGGGTTGTGAATAACTTGATGAAAATTATAACAGCATATAACCAATAAAAGCAAAAAAGAGAAAAGTTCAAATAGAAACTATTAAATTTGTCTATGAACCAGGAGAATAATCCTCACCTATTACCGAAAGTAAATCATGCATTTACTGAGCCATCCGTGTTTTTTTATCAAGAGCCCAGCATTAGGGAACTGCTGAGATACAGAAAAAGTGATAGGACATAAACCCCTCTCGTGATTTAAGATATGTCAAAAGATGTAGTTACCTTCAAAAGAAATAAAGGCCACCATCACCAATATTTGCTGAAACCATCTTATAATTGCTTGTGGGGTCTGGGGGGTTGCTAAAGACTGCAGCTGCCTCCCCAGCTACTGTTTTCCACTTTTCATGATAAAGAGGCTAGTCCCGATCATGCCTCGGGATCTCCAGAGCAGTTCCCGTTTTACCTCCAGGGTAACAGAAACCTTGATTCAGGAGACTCAGTTTGTTTTCTGCCTGGCAGAAGGAAACTCCCACCAGTTTGCTATGGATTTCCCTTCATTCCCTTTGTTTCCAGGCTTTTTCTTCACAGTACACGCTGTAAATTTGCCCTTAGCAAAGCTGAGGGGAAGCTCAGTCTTGAGCCTTGTGGGGGTCAGTGTGGGGAGGAGAGGGCTCAGCCCAAGTCTAATTTCTCCCCCACGGATAGTTTCAAGCTGATATTCCCTCGCAGAGGAGGGCTGTGTTCTAGCATCTACATATCTAGTATCATCTAGATAATGGCATAATCTGGTCTGCTCAACTCAGACTGCACCCTTATGCTAATCTGCTACCGTCCTGCAGCCCCCTTCTGGATGAGCCCTCTGCCTTACCTAAGGTGGATGTGCTGTTTCGTCGGAGAGATGATGCAATCACATCTCCTTCTTCTGATGAAGTATTTAAGATGACCTTGCTATAATCTGCAAATAAATTATTTACTCTTCTAAGGGCCAAAACTTGTCCAGGCAAGCTTAAGTAGCAATAAATTTCATAAATTATTACAGGTCAGAAAGCACTCCTGAGTGACTCCAGTTGGTAGCAGCCCATGGAAAATCCTATAAAACTCTGCTTCCCTCTGTCTAGGCAAGGCAGAGTGGTTCACATAAAGTTGAGTTATCAAATCTTACTTTTCTCTCATCTGCTCTCAGAAGCATACAAGTAATAAACTATTTCATATATTCTGCAGACAAATTGATGGTGGGGCGCTCTCCATTAAAAGGATAAAAAAAATGGCGCTTTGTTTTCTTCTTACACAAATGGCTACTGAGATTCATTCGGTTTTCATTTTCAGGATAAAACAGTAATTTCTGGTGTGACCTAAATGCACCACAAAATACAGTATTTGTGCCACATAAACATTCTTAGAGAAAAATATTTTATTTTTTCAATAAAGAGGACTGCATTAAAAGACCTATGGCTGCACAAGATATTATTCAGCTATTGTCCCTTTGCATCTAAGACAGCTTCATATCAAATTTCCTTTTCGGTTTAAGTGTTCACTTTTTGTCAACGACCTTTGCTAATATACCTGGGAGAGGGAAAACAGAGAATCAAAACCACTTTGGCCTCTATGCATGACCCTTCTGAATTTCATTTTATGAATCTCTTTAGTTTCTTTTAGCAAAAGCAAATTTGCTAACTATCAAGTATTCTCAAAGCCAGAGCATCATGCAAAACAGAGCTCCTGACAGTTCAATTATCTGGTCATTGATTCTAGTGAGCCTTCCTGCGTTCCACTCTCGTGAGATGGAAAGTTGTTATTAAAGAATAATATATGAAGTTCAGGGTAGCTTAGGACCTACCAGAGAGTGTAAGAAACACTTCCCAAGGCCTCAGAAGCAGGCTCTTTACCCTCACTAAAACAAATGCATACACAGAAATGACTCTTACAAAACTGGTGAGCTCTCAAAGACTCTCACTTTAAAGAAGGAGAAATCTCCAGTTCCGGGAAATAGTGACAGAAAAATATGCAGAGAAATGCATGGCTGTCACAATCAGCACTTGCCTCCACAATTTCTCATTGTTCATAGTTACCTTCTGCTGCATGGGCTTGAAATATGAATATTTCCCATCATGCCCAACAAATACAGTGTGGGCCGCGGCAGTGGGCAGCTACCAAATACCAGGCACGGAGAAAAGAAAGACTGAGTCTCTTTCTCAACTAACAGTCTGAACGAAGGCACTGTCGGCATTTTAATTTTAAACAAAGTTTCCATCTTAAATGAAGGGGATGGGAAAATTAAAATGAAAAGAGGGTTAGTGGGAGGCAAGGACCTATTTCTATTCATTTTCTTTGTTTCTTCCACACTGAACACACACTTACAAATCATATTCTTTGCCTGCTGAATAAAATCCATCCTTGGGGCGCCTGGGCGGCTCAGTTGGTTGAGCATCTGACTCTTGATTTTGGCTCAGGTCATGATCCTCCTCAGGGTCTTGAGATCAAGCCCCGGGCCTGGCTCCGTGCTTAGCAGGGAATCTGCTTGAGATTCTCTCTCTCCCTCTTCCCCCCCTCCTGTGCTCTCTCTTTCTCTCTCTCTCTCTCAAACAAATGAATAAATCTTAAAAAAAAAAAAAAAAAACGTCCATCCTAGAGTCCTGCAGATCATCTCAATCTGATCTGGCCCCTCTGCACCTTTTCAGCCTCTTCTCCTGACCTGTTTTTCTTCTCAGTTGTATTTACTTTCTCAATATCTGGCAACTTTGCATCTCTCTTCTCCATTGCCAGGCTTTTTAATGTTCCTGGGCTTGCTTTGAACTTGCTGCTGTTGATGTCTTCGGGAATGCTTGTGCATCAAGTTCTATGCCTGGAAAATTGCTATAACTACCCCTTTAAGATACCGTGAAAATGCCCTTTTCCCTAGGGGTGGCTTCCTGACCTCTGGGAACAGTCTTAGGCACACCCTCTTTTGGATCTCTAGAGCACTATCTACATAATTCCATCACCGCAGCCATTTTATTAATTTGGAATTATGAGTTAAAGGATCTGTCTCTTCTCTTGGCTCAGAATTTCTCAAGGGCAGGATCCTTATATGCATAAGGCATAATAGAATCGATGACATACAGTAGGTGCTCAATTCATATACTGATAGAATGAATGAAGAAATGATAATGACCGCCTCCAGTGTCCTCTATACTGACAACTGCTTATGTGGAATTTCTGTGCATCAAATCCTCCAGACCATTCCAGCTCTAGAGAATATCACGGGTGAAAATAAACTAAGATTTATTGAAGGCGCATCGTGAAGAAATACTCAAACATATGAAAAGATCCTCATCATCACAAAATGAACACTCCTCATCAGGGAAATGAAAGTCAAAACTACAGTGAGTTTTGTTTTTTTTTTTTTCAAAATTACAATGAGATATTACCTCACACCTGTCAGAATGGCTAAAATCAAAAGCTTAGGGAACGGGCGCCTGGGTGGCTCAGTTGGTTAAGCGACTGCCTTCGGCTCAGGTCATGATCCTGGAGTCCCTGGATCGAGTCCCACATCGGGCTCGCTGCTTGGCAGGGAGCCTGCTTCTCCCTCTGACCTCCCCCCCTCTCATGTGCTCTCTGTCTCTCTCATTCTCTCTGTCTCAGATAAATAAATAAAATCTTTAAAAAAAAAAAAAAGCTTAGGGAACAAGTGTTGGCAAGGATGTGGAGAAAAAGGAACCCTCTGTGCCCTACTGGTGGGAAGGCAAACTGGTGCAGTCAGTGTGAAAACCAGTATAGAGGTTCCTCAAGAAGTTAAAAGTAGAACTACCCTATGACCCAATAATTGCACTACTGGGTATTTACCCCCAAAAATATGAAAACACTAATTCAAAGGGATACATGCACCCCTGTGTTTGTTGCAGCATTATTTCCAAAAGCCAAAGTATGGAAGCAGTCTGAGTATCCTTTAATAGATAAATAGATAAAGATGTGGTATCTATATACAATGGAATATTATTCAGCCATAAAAAGAATGAAATCTTGCCATTTGCAACAACATGGATGGACCTTGATGGTATGCGCTAAGTGAAAGAAGTCAGAGAAAGATAAATACCATATGATCTCACTCATATGTAGACTCTAAGAAACAAAACAAATGAAAAAAAGGAAAAAAGAGAGAGAGAGAAACGAACCAAGAAACTCTTAACTATACAGAATACACTGATGGCTACCAGAGGGGAGGTAAGCTGGTGAAATAGGTGATGAGGATTTTAAAAAAGAGAAAAAAAAGAGAAAAGAAACTCATAACAAAATTTGAGAACAGTAAGATAATTTTCCAAAATTTGGGTGCCTGGATGGTTCAGTCAGTTAAGCATCCAACTCTTTGATTTCAGCTCAGGTCATGATCTCAGGGTCCTGAGATAAGCCCCCTTGGGCTCCACATTCAGTATGGAGTCTGCTTGTCCCTCTCCCTCTGCTCCTCCACTGCTCATGCTCTCTCTCAAATGAATAAATAAATCTTTAAAAATACTACTACTAATAATATTCCAAATCAAGTAAAGCCTCTAATCACTCTTTTGTCTCTTTTTCCGTATAGACTATTTTAATATATTTCCATTTTGCAGAAGTTGAACTACATATCATGTTAATAAGTTACTAATTAATAAATGCTTCATTAAAATTCCATGTGATAATTTGGGGAAAAAAATGGACAGCAACTGGACCCTGATCATCTCTTTGTGCTTAAAACATTCCTGTTAAATCCCCCAAGTCTTTCCTTTCTCCAAAAATGTGTTCAAATTATTAATGCAACTGTAAGTTATTTTCCTTTTTTATTTTCCACAAATAACCAGCACCAGTCAACTACTATAGTTCTTCTTCTTCTATGCAAAAGCAAAGCAAAAAATACGTGTGATTATTACCAGATACTTGGTTAGTTTTATCTTTACAGACATAGGCTACACCTAGGGAGAATCTGTACTCAGATGATTGAAATTATGCTTTTAAGGGTGGCATGGCCTGGCCTTTCATTTCCTTGACATCTTCTCTAATACGTACCCAAATTCTCAACCTTAAATGTACCACCATTCCAAACATAGTGTAGGCACATGTATTAGTTATGTCAAAGCTATGGTCATGAGCCTTGCATCACCAATAAATGCACCTCCTCCATGATTTAAATTCTAAAAATCTAATCACTCCCCAACTACCATGTCCTGTGTTTCCAGCTTTACCTGTCTTGTGCATGTACTCCAACATTTACTGTCTTCACTGCGGCTGTCAATCCAGTCCATGCACCTGCCATTCCTCCCCTCCTCCTCGCCCTCCTCCTCCCTCCAGTATTTGCTTCCCACCTTTACAAGCTTATGCCCCCTGGATTGTCATTTTAAGGGTTCCTCTGTGTAAACCCACAACCCCTTTGCTCCTCTCTCCTTCATACTCATCTAGAAACCTGGTTAAATGAAGGTCTTTGCCAATTCTGAGCATACACTAAGGGAAGCTGAATATTATTGGGGGGGGGACCCACACACATAATTATATTACATAGTCTTACTTAAAATACATGACTGTCAACATCAAGTGAGTTTTTAGTGGTACCTGGCAGTCCTATTATGCTATAGTTTTTTCACTCTACTGCTAAGTAAACAGCACTGCCATGTTCTAGTTACTCAGTTCCAAACCTTGTTGTCATCCTTGACTTTTTTTTCTCCCAAAGCCTATATTCAATCTATCAGCAAATTCTATTAACTCTATTTTTCACATGTGTCCAAACATCCGACCATTTCTCACCACCGCTACTGCTACCACACTTATCTGGTTTGAGCCACCATCATCCCTTGCCTAAATTGCAGTAGTCTAGCAGGATTTCATGGCTCCATCCTTGACTTCCCTGTAAATTATTTTTAAAACATCCAGGGAGGGAGCCTGTTAAAATGAGGGAGATACAGAGGCAGATTTATAGTGGAACTAATGAAGCTTAAGCATCAGGGTCCCTTTCCTGAAACAGGGCACTTACAAGGCCATGAGAGGGGTCCAAGTCTAAGCAGTGTGGTCACATGGTCATAACTTTTTGTGATATTTTCAGGTCGTTTCTCTCCTCTGTTCAAAACTCTCTAATGGCTTTCCATCTCACTCAGAGTAAAAGTCAAATGAAGGCTAAAAAATGCCCTTATTCCTCTCCTGCTCATTTCCTTTCACTGGACTCAGCCACCCAGGCCCCCTTGCCATTTCTGGAATCTACCAAGTGCATCTCTATATCAGGGCCTTTCCATGTGTCGTTCCCTCTGCCTAGAGGGCTCCTTCTTGAGCAAATCATGAAGATCTCCCTTTTTTTCCCCCAGTCTCTCTGCTCAGAAGTTGCAGTCATTAAAAGAGAGACCTTCACTGATCAAACTATATTTTAATCTTTTTGCCTACTGATCCTTGATGTTCTCTCCCTGTTAACTTAATTTTTTTAAAGCACTTATCACCTTCTGCTTGGTTAGTTGTCCCCCTACTAGAATATTTGTTATGTGTTTCCATTAGTAGAATATAAGCTTCATGAGGGCATAAAATATATCTATGATGGTTTCCTCAGTACTTAGAACAACAGTTGGCACATAATTGGAGATAAAATATTCATTAAAAGATTGTTAAACAAATGTTGGAAGACTGATCTTTGGATTCATTCATTTAAGAGATATATATCAAGTGTTCAGACACTAAGGAGAAAGCAGTGAACACAACAAACAATGCTCCTTCCTGTGGCACATGCACTTTTGTAGATAGAATGCTCCTGTCAATTTTTTTGCGGGGAACTGTAAATGACTCAGGTATACCTAAGGTCTGACATGCTTGTGGATTATTTTGATAATGAATTAGTGAATATTCCCTATTTGATACTTCTCATTTCCACAAAAACTTAGGTGGAATTTTAAAAAAATTCTAAAAGAGTTTTACTCATTTATTTAAACAATGAGCATTAGGGTAGGCCGTGGTAAAGGATGTAAAAATGAATCACATTGTTCTCATCCTGAAAGATTTGTTAACCCAGGAAAAGAGATGAGATACCCAAACAAAGACAATATAAAATATAAAGTGGTACAGTGTACAGGAGGAGCCTATTCATTCATTCATTATTAATTCATTTAATGAACATTAGCTTCCTGTCCTACATCTTATCCCAAAGCGAATAAAAGAGGAATTATATAGGGGTATTGCCCCTGAGGTGTTCACAAGCTAATGTGGGAGTAGAATTCTTTATTTGTACTATTTATTGCTACTTAAGGAGGAAGATTTTTATACTTCTATTAGTCAAGCCTTAAGAGTCTAAGCATATTAAAAATAGTTACCTCTTGTTTCTAAAATACTAATATGAGAAGAATCTTTGTACTGTCTATAAAGCATATCTTAAGAAGCATGTAATTTATTGATTACTTAATAGGGCAATTTTTTGTTTTCAAAACATACTATGTACTATGTAGTGCTATGTACTATCTTGTTTTTTTGTGGCAAATATAAATAGTAACGTCATTATGAACTTTTTAATAGAGTTTACTTTGTTTTAATATTTTCTACTCCAAATCTCAAATTCGCTAGTTTGGCTTCTAAGTCTACGGTCTTCACCATTACACTGTATTGCAGTCATTTGCAAATACAAATAAGTTAGATTATAAATAGAAGTGAAACATAATTAGAGTCTTCAGCACTACTATCTTGGTAACTGAAAGAACTTTCACATATTGCTTGTGGGTATATAATGGTACTACTTTTTTTGGAAAACAGTTTGGCATTTTCTCATAAAGTTAAAAGTGTATTTACATATGATCTAGTAATTCTACCCTTAGTTATTTACCCAAGAGAAATGAAAACATATTCACATAAAGACTTGTGCATGAATGTTTATAGGAGTTTTATTCACAATAGTATAAACATTGGAAACAACTCCTGCGCCCGTCAATTGGTGAATGGATAAACAACTTGTGGTACATCCATACAATGGAATGCTACTTAGCATTGAAAGGAAGGGACTGCAATAAACACAACAACATGTATGAATCTCAAAGCATAATGGAGAGCAAAAGAATCTAGGAACACAAAAAGGCACATACCAGATGATTCTTTTTATAAGAAACCCAAGAAAGACAAATTGCAATTGTGATTGCCTGGGTCAGGAGGTGGGAAAAAGGGATTGCCTAGGTAGAGGCAAAAATGAATTTGGGGGAGTGATGAAAATGATTTTATCTTGACTCTCATGAGAGTATATATTTGTCGAATTCATCAAACTATACAATTGAAATGGGTGCATTTTATTGTTTTTAAATTATACCTCAGTAAATCTGATTAAAAGGGAGTGGAATGTGAGCAGACTAAATGGGCCTCTTCCTTAGTTTCGGGAAGCGATTTCTCAGTCTACAAAATGGACGAGAATGCTCCTGTGGTTTGAGTCTTCTGCTTAATGCTGACATGTTTCTCTTTGATTGCTTGGAAAATAGCCAATTTCCCAGTACTCTCTTTTTCATCCTAGAACTACTGGAAAATGACAGTATTTGACAATCCATACCTTTCTACATTTGAAGGATATAGGCTGCCACCCTCCCCAACTCCAAGTCCTCTGGATTTGTGAAGTTTCATCATGGAAAAAAGTAAAGGTAGATATCTGAATAAAACAAAATGCACATGATGGTGCTTTAAAATGAAAGGTGATGTAAATGTAAAGAGCAGTGTCAGATTCGTGGAAAGGGCTAATGAAATTCTTACTTAATTGAATTGAATGTTTATCATAAGATGCATGTTTGGATTAATCACAAAATTGAAATTAATCATATTCCCTGGAAAGCAGTTAGTATTTGGTCCAAAGTCCAACTCTCTATCTCTTTGAAGAGGGATTTGGCAGCAGGAGAAAAATCTGGCAAAAGAAATTTGGGGGTTGTCAGCATTTGATACATGACACTTAGGAAAATATTATAGGATCTAGAGGTTATGTGGATATGAATGGTGACAAATTAAATGATAGAAAAGCTGGTTGAGATGATTTCGCTGTATTTTTAGGTATAGTGAGATGGGGAATACTCTTAGAGCCATGTTATTTTAAAATTTAAAACAGTATTTGGGAATGGCTGACCCAATTCCCTTAGATGATAAAATGAAGGAAGAAGCATGTTAAATAACTTGCTCTTGGATTCTCTAATGAGTAGAAGAATCTAGAAAAGAAACTAGGTTTTCTGACGCTTAGTTCAATGATTTTTCTATACTGCTCTGTTGCCTCTCAAACATATCCTTAAAAGAAAGTGATAAAGGCCACTGTCTAACCCAGAGGAAGGGCATAAGTGGATATTTTGAAAGTCAAGTATTTGGTGATGGTAACACAAATTTCAGGGTAGAAGTGTTTCATTGCCTATGAAGAGATTCTATTTTATTATTATAATGTGAAAAAATCACTAAAGAAATTTCTCCATTCAAGCCAATATTTTAAAACAGTATGAATCCACCTAGTACGATAGAAAATATTTTGTCACAATATGATACATAGAAATACAACTTGAAGCATCAAAAATTAACACTTTATACCTGAACTGAAATCCCCTAAAAGCAGGTAATGTGAATTATTTAAGGGTAATTTCGATCTGAAAAAAATTCTCCAGCATCATTTGCCTTTGGAAATGCAGAAAGCTTATCTTGTAATTCACTTTATAGATCTATAGGTTTGTTTTCTGTCTTATAGTATAGTATTCTTTTTATCAGTTTGTTTTTACAGTTGCACAATTTAGAGATGTAAGAGCCAAACTAACTGCAGGAGGAATGTTCTTTTTAGTGTTTAAAAATTATTTTTTAATCAATACATGCTAAAAATTAATAAATAAAAAGAAAGTGTTCAAGTAGTACTCAAATAAGATAAATTTGAAACAGAATATAGAATAAACCATATATGAATTGAAGTGATTTCCTGTTATTTTAAACCAGTGTATCAGATAAATTTTGTGTCATTTTCTTTTCCTTTTAAAAATAATAATACTGTAACCACTGTTTAGAGGAGTCAATGACGAGCGCTCCTCTGCTGTGCTTTATTCTGAAAAGAAAAAGAGAAACTCATGAAAAAGATTTTGGTGAAATGCAGTGGGAAAAGATTAATATTTGAATCCTCCTCAATGCTAGCACTTCTCTGAGGAAGAGAAAAATTCCTTTTTAGATAAGAGGACATTTAGGGAAGAAACAGGAGAAAAGTTTGTGCAAGAAGAGAATAGTAACAAGGTTTGAAGGATTTGAGGGCGAAACTCTTAAGTATATGTTTACAAGAGGCTCTAAGGCAGGGCACCAAATAAGGAAATGAGACTGGGTTTTTAAGAGGAGTGTTCAGTACATAATGTTTAGCTTTTTGGAAAACAACTTCTGCACTTTTGCCTGCTTGAAATTTTTTAGAATCCCAGTTTCCTTTCCAAGTGTTAATGAAGCACTGAATTTTAGTGGCTGTCTCTAAATAGTAATGTTTTAGCTCAACTTTTGTATTTTTCTTCTCAAAACTAAATGAAAATACTTAATTGAGACATCAGTGTGAAGTATTTATTTATTTTTCAAGTATTATGAATATTCTGGCTCCTTCTGCATAGAATTAGATAGGACCCGAGTCACTGAGAGAACCTTCATAAGACAAATCCGTGTGGGATTATGGAACTTCAGCATGACTCCCTGGATGTTTGCCAAAACAAATGGGGTGTGTGTGGTCAGCTCTGAGAATCTATAGCAAGATTTTAAGAATTGACCTTAACTGCTGGAAGGGCTAGCCAGTCATGTAAAGTTCAGAGACATTTCCAACTGTGTCTTAAGATTCTTCCACAAGGTCTGGAAGTAGTTAATGTAGATGTTCAACATCTGGGGAGAAGAGAAACTGGATACAGTGGCTTTTATGTATGTTCTGCAGTTGGACTGTATTCTTTAGCTAATTTAAAACCCTTGTGCATTACTTTGATATTTGAACAACCTCTTTTTCCAGCTACTGTTGCAAGATATTGTCAGAACTTTTGGTGATATTTGTAAAATAATTTTCTCTTTTGCACAAAGCTGTGTCAACAAATAGGAACAATAGTTACAAAGCACCTTTTATTTATAAGTTACTTTTCTGGGGGTGATAAAAGAAGTAGAAAATGTCATAATTCAAGACCTTCGGGGAACTCAGGCAAGACCTACACATAGAAATCGCTGACTTCAAATGCCATATCCTCCCAGAGGATAATTTCAGTACCACAAACAGCCTTTGGCATGATTGGAACTTTTTTCTCTATATGAGGAAAACAAAATAGAGGCCAAAGAAAATAACAATCCTAATATCTCATTCAGTGACACTAACATGATACCACAGTCAGACCCTGAGGTTTAAAGTTTACCTCAAATGAGTCTCATTCCCTCCTCTTTTGGTGTGGGCAAACCCTACCAGAGGGAACAACATCTAATTGAATTGGATAGGATTTTCAAGGGAGAATTGAAAGCATACTTAGGGAGAGAAACAAGTTTCAGAGAAAAAGTCAATGTCTTAAAAGGTAAATTTAATCACATGGTTAGAAGCTGGAGGAACAGAGAAGTGTCATGCAATGACTTTAGAAAAGGGGTTCAGAACCAAGGTAAAGACCAATGAATGAACCAGTATTGAGGGTCCACTTGATCTATATGGAACAACAGAAAGTGTAATGGCTTAAAACAGTCATGAGATTAGACATCTGCTAATACTAGTTCTATATCCTAATTTTCAAATAAGCCGTAAGGACATTAAAACTCTATGTATACATGGTATCTGAGAAAAAAACTGAAATAATTTAGTCAAATGGATACTAGTCTATTAACTAATTCATAAAGAAATATTTCTGGAACAATTTAAGTGAAGTTATGAGTCTGAAAGGCATTACATAAAAAAAATGCTCTTGGAAAATTCTGATGAACAATAAAATGGATATCACCAAATGTTATATGTTTGTGGATATGTTTATAGTTTAGATGTTATACAATAATATGGCATAGGACTGAGCATGAAAGACTTTATAAGGAGGATCTTCCAATGTATTTTGACAAAGTAGACAATAATAAATCCAAATATATATGTACCATGCTAAACAAATCCTCATCTCTTACGACTTAAAGTAAATTAATCGAAGTGTTAACTTAAAACTCTGGCAGGAAAAGGATAAAGAACATGTAGTAGCAAGTATTTTGTATTTAAAGATGGTTGTTAAATTGAACATGTAATAATTCAAAAGACAGTATTTTACACAAAATAATTTTAGAATTATACTCCCATATGAAATTTTAAAACCAAGCATTAGAAATCGTAAGAATATTATCAGAGAAATATCTGATCACTCTGAAGTTGAATATGCCCCCTAGAAATGAAAGGACAAAATAATCAAAGGAGAACAAATTTCCTTAGAACATAGATAACTGGTATGAAAGATTATTTTTCCAAAAGTTGAGAGAAAGAGGAACACAGAGATAAATTTGTAAGATGATAAATGAAAGGACTCTAAAGCAACAGAACTGCTTTCTCACTCATTTTTATATAAATTCAGGTGAAAAACTGCAAGTGCATTAAGACATCAATTATGAACACAGCATATATGATAAATGCCTTAGTTGTCAATACCTTGCATCTTGCAGTTATCAAAATTTGGAAAGCATTCATGAATAAAATACCATTTCCAGTTTGAAGCATTCAATACAAGAATTTGATTTCAGCTTTCAGCTCCTTTATATGTCTATTTCCAGCTAACCCAAACAACACCTGTATTTTCTTTCTTTGCATTTTAGAGATAACCCACTGTACAGTGGGTTAAAAATCGATAGGTTCTAGTTCCACACTCACCCCCAATAAGGTATAACTGTGGGAAGGTCATATCACCTCATGGAACTTTAGTTTCTTCTTCCACAATTCAAGGGAGGAGGGAATAGAAAATTGTTAAATTCTAGAAAATCCATGATTTTTATGTCACTCACTGACTACTTGGTTATGTACCATTTTGAATTATTCAGTAGTCATCTTGGTTAGATTTTAAGTGCTTTAGATATATTTCCTGTTACCTAGCACACTGCTGGGTGATAACTAGGTATTTTAAAAAACACTTTTTGATGGACTAAATATTCTCTGGAAAAATATTGGAGGCCAAAAAAAAAAACCTTATTCACTTACTTGAATATTCTCTAGAATTGTCCTCCATCAGCGGTGTGAAACTAGATGGTTGAAGAGTTTGAAAAGAAAGACTTGCATTATCAGTTTAAAATACACTATCTCCCAATTGTTATGTTACGTTATCTAAAACCTAGAGGACTTGTTCATGCATAATTTTTTTACACATCCGAAAGTAAAATGAGTTAATGTGTGACCTACCTACAGAAATAGCAGAAAGTCATTTTAAGACAGCCTGGAAAAGGTGGAGAACTTTCAAGCCACATTCCTATGTAGCTGGCATATATATAAACTTTATTGTCTTTTCCTGTCAATTCTAAGATATATGTATATATTAGGAGAAAAAATGTACTCCAAAATTCGCTTCTTTCTTATCCCTGATAAACTGATTACGCAATTGAGATTTTGTTTGTTCGTAAGGTTCTTCATTGAGGATGAGCTATGATATTGTTGTTGTGATACAGATAGTGGAGGAATCAGCTAAATAGCACACCAATGAACTTCAAATGTTGCAGCAATAGTTAAAAGGAAAATATGTTAAAAATACTAAGAAGTTTAGTAGGGTTATCAGAAGCATATGGCATTTTTTAAAAAGTTTTCCTGAATGCAGCAGGGGTTCTGTGGATTCATTAAGAAATGAAAAATGATGAAGGAAAATGTGAGTGAGAAGTAACCTTTTATCTTGTGAGCCTTTTCCCTCTCAGCCCATCTGCCTCAACCAAATCACACTTGGATGTGTTGAAACTATCTACAGAGGTCACATTTATTTTTGAAGTTCAGTAAACAAGGTTATGTCTCTTGAGAAAAAAATGCAATAGACTATACTAACCACGGAAGAGTCAAATAGCAGATTCACCTACTAATACAGATTTTTTTGTAAGATAAAACATATGAGAAGTATGGGTTGTAAATAGAATTGTTTTGCTGTCAAATTAGAAGTTCTTTAAAGTCATAAGAGAATATGCAAGACAAAGGAATGAGAACCTTTCATATATTACGAAGTCACATTATCTTTAAGGGGAAAGGGACAGTTTTCATTTGGGAAAAGCAAGATGCGTGTTTTTCTTTATAGCCCCTTTTCTCTCCTCAGGAGAAAACATGCCTCTCCCTTTCTCCAAGGGGTCTTGTAGATCTAAGTTCTTTCCAGTTTTGGATTTCTTTTGCTCCTGTATTCATATTCTTCTCCAGTATCTCCCCATTGTTTTCCATCTGCTTCCAAAATGCACGTCTCCAGTCTTGAGAAAACCTATATGTAACTTGTAACTATGAAAACTTTCTTGTTCATTCATTTACTGTTAAATGATCTTGGATGAGTTATCAACCCCTAAACAACTCATGACTGAACTGGCTTCTTTCTCCCCTACTCTGCTAACATAGAGTGTTCACATCTTTCACGTGTTCATTCTTTGTGTCCCCATCTTGTATGTATAATCTTTGTAGAGAGAAACTATATCATATAGGTTTTTTTTTGTATTCTTACCACTGTACATTGAAAAATAAAAGAATAAATGAATGAGTTCAATTTACCAGTGCCCTTTAAATGCCTAGTTGAATCGACACAACTATTAGAATAAGGAAATCACCCTTTATTACAGTGTACTCTTCTCTGACCTGGGAGATTTTCCCCCTTAGCCAACTCCCCATCTGTACTTCCTCAGGTAGAAAAAGGCTTATGATTCTTTCTTCTTTACACATTTACTGTCAATTCCTAGGAGTCTCAGCCTGGAAATTACAGTGTACAGAGTAACAAGTGTGGGGCCATGAGTTTCTAATATCATGGGAAAACAGGATGGCACCAGGAGAGAAATTCAGACGTCCTAGGCTTCTATCAAACAGTATTTATTAAGTGCCTAGTACCTTCTCTCTAGCTCTCAACAGGCGTGGAAAATATATTTGGATATGAACCTTGATCTGAAGGAGCTCATACTTTCATAAGGCAAACAAGAATATGGGAAGTAATTTAAAAATTATTTTAAGATAGACTGTCCAAGTCCTCTCCTAAAAATGGAAATACTGTGAGCTACCCTACCTAAATTATGATATTGCTCTGAAGATCAAATAGACATGAAATTAATTGAAAATATAAAATTATAAACTACACATGTGCAAATAATTTTGGCATCATGTTACTTATAAAACTTATTGAATTTTTAGAAAACTTACTGAGTTCTTGTACCTACAGATAGATATAGGCTTTTATATATGCTGTCCTAGAAATGAAAGAATAGGTCTTGAAGACATAAAGTTCAAAAGACCAAATCGGAGTTTACACAACTTGATGCTTTCTACTAAAAACTCTAGGAAATATTTTCAGTTAAAACATACTTCTAGGGGCGCCTGGGTGGCTCAGTCGGTTAAGCGTCCGACTCTTGATTTTGGCTCAGGTCATGATCTCAGGGTCGTGAGATCAAGCTCTGTGTGGGGCTCCCCACTGGGTGTGGATTCTCTCTCTCCCTCTCTCTCTGCCCTGCCTCCCTCTGCCCTCTCTCTCTCTAAAAACAAAACATAACAAAAACAAAAACCAATCAAACAAAAACATACTTTTAAACCATACAGAATCTCAGAAGCATTTAACTTTTTTTCTTATTCAGTAGAGGGTGGGACACAGCCTCAGTCATCATGACTAAGGAGGTGGAGTTAAGTGCTTCGAGATTTGGCCACTTTTGAATTACGTGGTAGTGACCAATCGTTTTAGGTCCATTTTGATTCCAGTTACAAATATTGGATTACAAGGTACAAAACTTATTTTTAAGAGTCTGCCTTTTGTTTAAGCTACCTTTATTTCTCTAACATCATTAGATGTTATGGATTTGACCTTTTAGCACTAGAAAGAATTTGAAATGTAAAATGAAGTACAGGATTGCAAATCCTAAAGTCAGAAGAGACTTTAGAGGTGCTCTAGTCTAATTTGTAAGATACAAAGCAATGCACCCTTGATCGTGTCCCAAATAAGTCATGATCTAAGGTTGTCTTGCACAACTGTGGTGGCACAATGATGTTCTAACGAATCTACTGTTCCACAGTTTCCTACACAACAGGCAAAGTGATTCTTTTAAAAGTTAAGGCGAATCAAGTCATTCCTCTGCCCCAACTCCTTCCTTTCTTACTCAAGTAATTCTAAAGCTTAATCTAGAAGGTCCTACATAATCTACCATGCCTGCAACTGTCTAATTTCATCTGCTATTATTCTCCCTCTTGATCACTCCAACCCAGCTACTGGCCCCTTCGTGTTCTTCAAGTCTACCAAGTACATGTAGTTCAAGGCCTTTGTACTTGCTGTTTGCTTTGCCTGTAATACTGCCCTCCCTAATAACACAGGTTTCTGTTTCTCCACTTTTACAAAGATTCTACTCAAATGTCACCTTTACAAGAAGTTTTTATTAAACTGTCCATAAATTAGCACTCTCCCTAAATCACCTTATGTTCCCTTGTTTTTCTTCATAACCTTTAGCACAGGGTGGCAGTATTATTTATTGATTTATATTTCCCTTATATATAATTTTATATATTATACTTATATATTATACATTTATATTACATACTCATTTATAATATATAATATATTTATTTATAATTTATATATAAATATGAATACATAATATTTTATCTAAGTCTATAATAAATATTACATTTATTATATACTTATATGTAAATATACTTATATTACACATTTATTTATAATATATAATTTATGTTATATATTTATTTATATATCTTATACACACACACATATACCTAATTATATTTATCATCTGTCTTACTCCACTAGGATGGAAATGCATGAGAACATAGGATTTGCTGGCTCTGTTCACTCATGGCTCTATCCTAGAAAAGTGCCTTATATCTGGTTTGATGTTCAGTAATTGCTGATTAAATGAAAGGAGAACTCGTAACCTCATAAGTGACCCTATTGTCCTTTAAGATAGGTCTAATGATTAGAAAATTCTGTAATACTGAGTTAAAACTTGTTGCCTTCTATGGACCTCTCCTGCCTGCAGAATTGATCCTACCTTCTAAGTCACAAAGAACAATTCTAAACTTCTCTCCCTTTTGCCAAGGTGATGGGTCCTGGGATCCAGCCCTGCCAACAGGCTCCCTGCTCAGAGGGGAGCTTGCTTCTCCCTCTCCCTCTGCTGTCTCCACACCACCCCCCCAAACCCCCTTCTTGTGCTCTATGGCTCGCTCTCTCTCTTTCTGTCAAATAAATAAATAAAATCTTTAGAAAAAATAAGGATGATGATAATAGTAAGTATAACTCATAGGATTATGATGCAGATTGAGGATTAGTACACAAACATTGAGCAGTGTGTCCTCCAGAGTCAGCTGCCAGGTGGATAAGAGGGTGTCTCCAAAGAAGAGAAAGAGGGAGAGGAAGAAGAAAGAATGGGGCTTCCTTCACAAGGAGCAGGCTCGAGGCCATGCCTTACTTCTCCAGGTTCAAGGCAGGAAGGAGAGGGAGAAAGAAGAGGGGAAAATAGGCTGGTGTCTTCTCACCTCAAGAGGGAGTGGTCAGCCCTTCTTAATCACTGACTCTCTGGAAGCAGGAGAAGCCAAGCTATCCAAAACCCAAAGCACTTAGCATTGAAAATGAAACCATTTTTGAAACATTTTGCCATCAAGCCTGGTTGAAAATACCACACACAGTCTTAAGCATTTAGTTCCATTATTACCCACGTTACAAATGATGTGTCTAGATCACAAGTCCGGACTTGTAAAGGGAAAAATATCAAGTAAATGCAATAATGTTGTCCCTAATGGGTTTTAAAGCAATGGACTTCTAGAGTTCAGTTCCGTGAAGTTGCATGTTAAATCATTTTTCTTCTTTAAGATGGGTTTTAAAGAAGCCTCACTATCTCAGTCCATCATTAATCTCTTCCATACTCTGAAATGTACTAAACAACAAGTGTTGCGCTCTTTTTAAATGGAGTTAAAATGGTGAGAGAGCTATGTGATAGGTTCGCATAGGCACTAGTTTTCTTCTTGGAGTTGATCATTGTAGATTAATTCTGTTCTATTCCCTGGAGATAGAACCCCTTTCATGGCTACCAAGCTGGGTTTGGATGAAACTTTGTAAACTGAATTAAGACACAGCTTTTCTGAGACCAGCACTCCTGGGAAAAGAAACAAGGAAAGTGTCTCCCTTTTGCCAAGAGATTTACACCTGCTGATGAGAAAATATGCCACAGTCCTCTCTGAGGGCACAAACCCTATTCACCCCAATGTTGATTTTCACTCTTTCAAGAACAACTCTCACAGAAATTCCAGAAATATTGCCTTTAATATTATTTTCGTAGAGTCCTGGTTGACCTTCCTCTTATTCACATTTTCTTTACAAAATAGTGAAGCATTTTTTTTGATTGCTATGCTTTTGGCATAATTGCGTTTAACTTGTCTACTAGATCACTGCTATTTGAGCTTTTTGGGTTTCCTACCTGCGTTATTTTGGAGACTTCCTAACTGGTTAGCCCATCTCAAATCTCTCCTTTATTTTCTGCAAGCTACGCAACACTGTTACATCAGTCATTTGCTAATCACACTCCAGTGGACAAAATCCTTCAGTAATTCCCCTCACTGACTGGAGATATACCAAATCTTTGCCGTTCTATCATCTGGCATCAAATAATTATACCTCCCACTATCTTTTACCTTCTTATCCATTTAGATGAATTTCTGAAGTATGAATTTCATGTTTCTGTTCATGCTGTTTCCTTCACCTAAATGCCTTTGGTTTAAATCCTATAGATATTAGTGCCACCTTTTTGCACAATCCTAACCTTGTCACTAATTCCTCAGGCTTTGGAGTTATTCCCGTCTCCTCTGAACCTCCTAAGCATTTTACTTGTATCTCTCTTCGTAACACTTTTTACCTTTAACCTCAATTAAGACTGTGGAGGTACACAAGTGCCTCTTTTAACAACTGGAAATACCTTGGGAGGGGAACCATGTCTTGCTTAACTCAGTGTCCTTCAACGTGTCTAACACAGTTCCTGCCACATGGTAGATTTTTATCCATTAGCTTTTATCCATTAGATTCTAGACTATGAGCTGCCTAAGTATAGGAGAAACATGTCCATATTTATCATCTCTGTAACCAGCTGCCTAACAGTGTGCCTTGAACAAAATAATGCATAATAAATGTTTGCTGACACACACACACAAACCCCAAAACCACAACCCTATCCGGTGGCTTTTTTATGGAATTACTAAAAATAGTATGTTCAACAGACAGAAGTTCAGATCTCATCCCTTCTTATGTCATTTAAATAGGAGGAAAATCATTTATAAAAGAAGAAGCCTCTACAAACAACTTTCTTTATTTTCTTCATACAGAAACCTGTGATCTTTCCTTTGAAGGCTCCAAGAAATGTCAGAGGCATTTTTTATTTATCCTTTTTCAAAATAGGATGCATACACTTTTTATAAGCTTCTTAACTTACTCATAAACATTTTTACAGGAAATACAGTGACCACTAGCACAAAGGGATAGGGATAAATAAATGGGGAAAAAAGGTAGAGTTTTGAAATTTAAGTGTTTCGTGCGAGTTGTTGAGGATGCTTACCTTACTCAAAACAATCAAAGGCTATTGCCACTCTGTTACCAAGTTGTTTTCATCTGACATTCTATTTCTTATTATTTGCTACTGAGTTTTCCTAGGCTGTATTATTTATGCTTAGAAAAAAATCAATTCTTCCCCTTTTATTGAAAAATTATGTCCAACAAATTGTAACTATAACCTAATCTACAAGGTTTAATGTAGGCGGCTTTGATTTACTGGCCCGTTCATAATCTGCTGACGATTAGCCTCCCTGGAAACAATCCACTCACTTGTCTAAGTGATATCAAGGTGTTTGTTTTTAATCTGTCCAAAATCATCCTATGGACAAATGCATTACTGAAGAATTATATTTTAATTTATCTTCATGCAGTGCTTTTGAGGGGCATTTGCATTAACACAATATGATTATGCTTCTTTCCACCAGTATCTTTTCAAATCAGAAATTACCTGCACATACAGTCTCAGATGGTGGTCAAAAATTGTACAAAGAAGTAAGAAAGGACTTCTTAATATCACACAGCCCTGCTGCTCATCTGTGAGGCTTTTTCTGTTCTAATGCTTTTGTCATGTATATGAAAGTCATTATGTAGTTTAGAAAACAGAAGATGAAGTGAAAGAGGAAGATCAGGGACCTAGGATGCATTAATATTCCACCAGCATCAAAGATATTTCCCTCGAGGGGCTCCTACAGGCCACACTGTTATTACAGTGCCTATCCATTATCTTGTGCTGTTCTTGGTATTAAGACAATAATGGAGAGAATAGGATTATGTGCAGATGATAGGAAATGTGAAGGCAATTCAGCAAGATAGGAAATGAATGGAGACATGATTCTTTCATCGAACCCAGGGATGGTTTAGCGTAGGGTAAGAGAGAAGATAAATGAAGCAAAATGGAATCTTTACAGGTTAGCAGGGGTAAAATGAGTGTTTTCATCCAATCCTATGAGTTTAACCTTCTTGATAGAAAAATGCCATGGCATCTTTCTTTAAAATCCAAGTATATGTACCTGAAGAGATGATCTGTTTTTGTTCTCAGAATTCACTTGTTGTTGGAAAAGCTGTCCAGTGCTTACATGGTCAGAAGGTGGCCTTAAGGAGTGGCAGAACCTTTTAATTCACTCCCATCCCTGAGAAATTCAGGCGGTTATTTAAGATTCCCCAGTGGAAATGACGAGCCCAGTAACTCTTTCGACCCATCCCTTACCAAACAATGCCCAATAATCAAGACAGTAATAAACTGAACACCAGACAGGAGAATTCCATTATGAAAATGCTTAATCTAGTTGCTTAGAGCCCCATTTTTTGGCACTAACCCTCCCCGTTCCTATGCAGACAGAGAGCACACAGAGTCAATCACCCAGACAGACTTGGAAAACAGGAAAGAAAAGCCCTGGCTTTTTGAAAAGATCACCTATATTGGATGCCCAAGGCTAATGTGACTCAAAGGTTGGCATTTTATGATGATGGCGGGGAAGCAAGAGCGGCAGATTGTGTCATTTGCAGGGCACTGGCATAAATAAATGTTTCTGTTAATATATAAAAAAAGAACATTTGATTAAATGAAAGCACGCTCATCTACAGACAATATGATGGGGCCAGAGAGAGTGCTTTCTGTGTTCACATACACTGCTTACTCTCCAAACACTGCATTTGATCCAGACTTAAATTGGATAGAAATTTAACCAAACTGAGATCAACAATATAATAACATCCTCTAACTCAAAGAGTTACCAAGGGGAATTGAAGAGAAAATATTAGAGGAAATCAGCATGTAGATACACTGTATCTATAAGCTTATCTAAGAATGTGAAAGCTGTGGATAGCCAGGCTGCATATGAAATATAGATTAATATATCCTGCATGGCATTGCACTGCAGCCAACGCAACTTAGTTCAATATTCATTCTTCCGAAACAGGGTTAAAGACTAGTTACAAAAATCATATATATATACACACACACACACACACACATATACACACATATGTGTATATATGTATCCTCAAATAAATAGGTGACTGAAGAAAAAGCAAGCAAGAAGAGGAAGAGGGAAAAATATATATATAAGTTTTCATCCAAAGCATGGACCTGCTATTTGTATAGGAAAAGAATCGTATATGAAGAGAGAAACGTAATCAAGACTTTGGACAGCTTTTGGACCTTTTCTCCCCCCTCCCCCAGCCCTTTCTGGGCTCTTTGGCACTCCTTCCTGGTTCTCTGGTTTTTAAAATGGCTCCATACTGCTCTCTGCTGCTGGTTTATAATTTTCTCCTTGGAAAGCTCAAAGCAGTTCCTGCTGCTCTTGCTGTATGTGAGGTCCTGCTTGGAACTCAAACCTAATAGGACTGTCTCCTAATTTAAAACAAGGCAGACGGATATTTTGTAGATTTGGACTGCGAAATCTAGCTTCCTGACTACATTTTTTCCTCCAAATTATCTGTACTCTCTGACCTTAAGGAGATCTCATTCTAGCCACAAGAATCATTTAAATTTAAAAGATTGTCCTCCTAAGGAAATTATGTGTTATTGAGAAATCCCACTGTAGATTCATATCTCTAAAAAAGTGAGGTGGAAAGGAAAGGACATTTTGGAGATGGATGTGGAGACTAATTAATATCACTCCTTAATATCCACATCACATTGAATTCAATTTCAAACAAGGAAATTAATAAAATAATACATGTGTGATAGAGCACAGCACAAGGTGCGCACTCAATAAATGTAAAGGAGATTTGAATCAAATCCAAGAAATTGAAATAGATAAAGAATTGTAATTTGGGAGAAAAAATTAACCTCAGGAAAAGTACATTTTAAACATTACATAAAGTATTCAAAGTGTTTTTTTCCTCTCCTTTGAAAACATTAAGAGTGGGAAAAAAGAGTGATTTGTTTAATATAAAATACCAGAATGTTAGGATTTTACCAAAAATTATATTATTTCATGGAGGCTAATCCATTCAAGCATAAAAATGTTTACTGGGGCTTATTCAATGATAATATATTTTCCCCTTTGGAAATAAGGATGATTATGAAAGACAGTTAACAGCTGTAATTGGACATTTTAATGTGTGGCAACATGACCACATGACTTAATCCAAGAGCATATGGTCAATTGTGTGACCCTGCTTGACAGACAGGAAGTTGTTATAATCCATGTCATTGTTTTGAACTGCATCTAAAGCACACAACCTTATTACCCTGCTCAAGAGAAACCCGAAGGAAATGAAAAGGACAATGGGAAGTAAGATGTAAAATTGGTGGGTATCACTTACCACGGCCCTTGTCCTTGAAATTTATTGTTAATCTAGAGGGATTCTGAGTTGTGTAGATACCCCACAGAATCAGGATGGATTTACACCCCAGATTTGGTTTGAATGTCGAGACTGGTAACACCACACATATATCAAAAGATATAAAAAAGTTCGTTACTCTCATAATGAGGCTTTTTGGAGACAGCAAGGTGATTCATAAGCAAGTCTAGGCAAGTCCCTGGCTTTATAGAGCAGGGAAAAGAGACAGAACTGGGGTTTTTATGATATTTAGGAGGCATGGCCAGGCTGGGGGTTCCAGATGTTGTTTGAACTTTCCACAGATGCCAAAGGAAGGAGAACCTGGCCTCTCTAACCCACTTGTCCAGGGGTGGGGCAGAAAGGGAAAGAAGGGAGAGTTGGCCTTAAAAAAGCTTTCAACAGGCAAACATTAAAAAAAAGAAAGAAAGAAAGAAAGAAAAGAAAGTAGAGGCAAACACTTTATTACAAAGGCCTCCAACTTACATTAGCAGCAGTTCCGATTTAGTTATTTAGATGATGGTGAAAGCTCTCTAAACATCATCGAAGATACCTCTCTGAACCCAAACTAGTTATCTCTAAATTTAGATCATCTCTCAAAGGTAATAAAAAGCAGCCAATTCTACACATTCAGATTCTAGTTTTTGAAGTGAAGAAACGAAGACAAAAAGAAACAGATTTTGTTTTATAAACACCTTTATCCAAGTGATTCTGTTCAGTAAGCACGTATTGAAGTGACCACCTGTTTCAGGTGAAGCTGATCACTATGGACACCGGCTCTGCCCTCAAGGAGTTTTCAGTCTACAGGTGAAGAGTGCCTCCGTAAAGAAATAATTTCAGTATCGGCAGTGTTAGGAGTACGTACAAAGGACGGAAGGAGCAGACAGAGTTAGGAACTCTGTCCTGAGGGCTCAAGAAATAAGAGAAATTTTGAGAAAGCAGGATTTTCAATAATGAATGCAAGATTACCAGGCAAATAAGAAAGCAAAGGGGATTTGAGGCAAAGAAAAACACCATGGGAAATCAATGAAGGTATAAACCTCGTTGGCGTTTTCTGGTCACTACAGGTAGTTCAGGCTCACAGATGCATAGATTGTAGGGGATGTAGTGAGTACAGATGAGACTGAAGAGGCTAGAGCGAAGGCCAGAGCCTGGACTTTATTCAGCGGTGCAACAGCTTTCAACTTTTTTTGTTTTTTGTGGGTATTTTTTCAGCTTCTTTGATCACACATTCCTAGCAGTACACAAAATTCGATTATTAACCCCCAGTGTAAATACATGGATTTCCCAAATTATTGGCAGGTATTGTCTTTTGCAG
Source organism: Neomonachus schauinslandi (assembly GCF_002201575.2). Taxonomy (NCBI): domain Eukaryota; kingdom Metazoa; phylum Chordata; class Mammalia; order Carnivora; family Phocidae; genus Neomonachus; species Neomonachus schauinslandi. Next base: position 79,344,975 of record NC_058406.1, on the reverse strand, counting down.
ATATTAAGGTACAGTAAACATCTAGTACAAATTCATCATTAATGAAATTTCTAAATTGATTCAACTCAAGCATGTGGCTGTCACTAAGACATAAACAAATACTGACTTCCATTAAGTCAAAAATAATCACTTGGAAACAGAAAATAAGAAATGGAACTAAAAGTTAAAAACAGAAAACCCAGCAAACCATTAAAATGACAATTCCAGAAGCTTCAAAATTCTCCTGGAAACAACCTGCATGTTTTTGAAAGTTTATTAAGCCATGATATGAATTTTTTTCATTTCTCTTAGAATTGTCGTGATGGTTAATTTTGTGTGTCCACTTGACTAGGCCATGAGGCGTCCAGATTAAACATTACTTCTGCATGGGTCTGGGAGGATGTTTCCAGGTCGCTCAGTACATTGTCCTCCCCATTGTGAATGGGCATCATGCAATTTGCTGAGGACCTTATTAGAACAACAACTGGAGGGAGGGAGGATTCATTCCCTTTCTGCCTGCCTGCTAGAGCTAGAACATCAGTCTCCCTCTACCACTGGGCTGGGATTTACACCCTCAGCTGCCCCTGTTCTCAGGCCTTTGGACTCACACAGAGTATACACCATCAGCTTTCTTAGGTTTCTAGATCTAGGTTTCTAGATCTGCAGATGGAAGATCATGAGACTTCTCAGCCTCTGTAATCATGTGAGCCAATTCCTTATAACAAGTAACCTTTGGGCTCCCGGGTGGCTCAGTCGGTTAAGTGTCTGCCTTCGGCTCAGGTCATGATCCCAGGATCCTGGGATTGAGCCCCGCATCGGGCTCCTTGCTCCCTGGGAAGCCTGCTACTCCCTCACCCTCTGCCACTCTCCCTGCTAGTGCACGCTCTCTCTCTCTCTCTCCCAAATAAATAAATAAATAAAATCTTTAAAAAAAAAAAACCTTTTATATGTTACTTGTTTTGTTTCTCTGAAGAATACGACTAATACAAACCTATATAAGTAAACAACCTTCCTGGGCACAAGGAGAACATCTGCCTACTGCCTGTAGGTAAATACAGGTATTTTAAGGCTTGGAGTTTATACAATTTGGGGAATCTTCTTAATGAAAAAAGGATACAAAAAAACCTCACTTTTGTAGTTTTACAATATATGATCATGTAATACATTGCTAGGATCATACCCCCATCTTTGTAGATGGTCCATGTACGTGAAGACGACTGCAATTCGGGGTTTAGAGGATAGTGAATCTAATTCCTTCTCTGCTGCTGCCTGTATCCTGGAGTGGTGGCCTCCTTCTCCCTGCTTGGTTACTCCATTTAAATTCACAAGGAAGCTGAGTTCCTTGAAGATCTAAGTCAACTTCATGGTGAAAATTTTTCTTTTACCAAAGACTGAAATAAAATACTTAAAAAATAACTAACAAAAAAAAATACCTGGGCTGTTTACTTTGGGGACTATTTTACTAGCATTCCTGAAGGATTAAAAATGAAAACATTGGAGATGGTGTCCGGAACAGGTATAACAATACTGGATACAAATTCCATAAAAATACTGCAGCATTGCATAATACTGTTGGGATCTAACATTGTGTTAGATCTTAGGAGCCATTTCTCCAACAGTTCACAAGTTAAAAAAAAAAAAAAGGTACATACAAAGCACTATTAAATTTGCAAATAAATATTTGCTACCAGCTCTGTGCATTGGCTTCATGCAATATGTTCAGCAGCATTTGAGTCTAAGTCCCACAGCAGGAAACTTTGGCAACTGGTTTACTCCACTAAAGTAATCCTAGGGCAGAGAACTTTCCAATTTAGAAAGGAATGTACGACATATTATAAATTGACACTTAAGAACAAAGCATGTAACATTTCAGCACACATATATAAGATATTTCTTATCTCCTTTTTGTTCCACGTTTCTAGATGACTGATGCCATAAGGATACCTCTGCAGGACTGTGCATTGTGTTTGAATAAATGGTATATGTCATGTATATGGTATCACCCTTTTTTCTACAAAAAATCATTATAATTGTTATTTTATCAAATGTCAGTATTATTGATTGTTATTCTTTCCCCCGCTGCTGTGTGGTGTCAGTTACCAGAGGCATAGCCAAGAACAAGCACAAACTTACTATGTGAAAGATTGTTTTTACACTGAACCCAGACGTGGCATCTAGTGAGTTATTGTAAAATTATTCACACCTTCTGGGTTAAAAGCCAGACACAAAGGGCAGGGATTATTGTTATACCTAAGTGTGAATTATCCTAGAGCAAATTGGAAAAAAGGTTTATTCTATACTGCAATTACTAACGTGCACTCTTAAGCACTAACAAGAGTCTGGGGCATTTCTGGACAACTGTCGTCCTCTGGGACTTATTGAAGCAAATGAGAAGAAGGTATTTCATGGTTCCATTTTTACCCACCGGCCGAGAGTGTCCACTATAAAACATAAACTGTGAGTGCATGTTGATGCACACTGAGTAAACACCCTGCTTATTTATTAATGAGAATGATGTCACCAATCAATAGAAAACCTATTTTATGGAAAACTAGTTTTCTATCGATCAAAGAGGTTATAACCTTTTGGTGCTATTTTGACTTAAAGTATTCCAATGACTTTATTTCAATGTATAAAAAAATAAAGCCTCATGAATCCTAGTGCCCCCCCAACTAAAACCCCTAAAGATCCCCCATTCTACATTACAATATTGCCAAGAGGATTCTTTCTTTCCTGTTTTTTGTTCCTTTCATTATCCTATTTTTTTCTATTTTATTTACCTCCTTTTCAACAATTATACCTCAACTCTTATTAATTTTCTTTTTAAGATTGCAGATTTTCTCTTTCCAAGACTCAGTTAAAATTTCATTACTTCCATCTTATTTTGTGCACATATTCTAATTGATTTCAATCCCCACCGCCATACAGTAGTGAGATCTAACCACCCAAGGAAGCATTTTTATCTTCCACCAAGTCAGCTTTTCTTTGGAAGTGTCAGTGATTGACAGTGAGGACTGCTGAGGGTGGTACTGAGTCAGCAGAACCACCATCAGATGAATAAGCTAGAGGAATGTCAAATGTAGAAGAAAAGGGAAGCTGAAATAATGGACTAAACTAATAACAAAAGAACAGTGACTGATTAAAGTTGTGTTTCCTAAATTTTAGGTAGCCATAACCATAAACTTCAATGAAATAGGTATTCTATTTTAAAAGCCCTTGAGCCAGGGGCTCCTGGGTGGCTCAGTCGGTTAAGTGTCTGACTCTTGATTTCAGCCCAGGTCATGATCTTGCGGTCCTGGGATGGAGCTCCCCGTGTTGGGCTCCCCTGTCAGTGTGGCGTCTGCTTGTCTCCCTCTTCCTCTGTTCCCTCCCCCTGCTTGCTCTCTCTCTCTCTCTAGCTTTCTCTCTTAAATAAATAAATAAATAAATAAATCTCAAAAAAAAAAAGCCCATAGGCCACATATCGCTTGGGCTCTTGATATTCTACCTAGAGTTTGCCATTTGCTAAAAAAGTTAGGCATTTTTACATATAAAAAACTATCTTAGAAATAAAAAAAAGTGAGCAATAAACTTTTCTATGAACAAAAGATACAAGTTAATTCACAAAAGGAAAAATACAAGAATGATTGATAAATTAAGAAAAATACTGCTTTATTAACCATTAAAGAAATGCAAATCAAAGACATCATCTATTGCTTATCAGACAAAAAAAAAGAATTCTCAGTGTTAGTCATATATTGCAAATTTAACTAGACATGACTTTTTGAAAACAATTGGACATTGTAGCATCAATTTCTCTTGCTGCTTAGCTTATGAAAATAATTGGACAAATAGGCAAATGTGTATGTATATACACATGTTCAACTAGCATTGTTTAGAAAAGCAAAAAGCTAAATGTCCAATAGTTTGGTATTAGTCAAATACATTTTAGCATATCTCTATAGCTGAATATCATGTAGCCATTAAAAAATGATCATGCAGGGGCACCTGGGTGGCTCAGTCAGATAAGGGGCTGCCTTCAGCTCAGGCCAGGATCTCAGGATTCTGGGATCAAGTCCAGCATCTGTAGGGCTCCCTGCTCTGTGGGGAGTCTACTTCTCCCACTGCCCCTCCCCGCTGCTTGCTCAAAAAAGTGATCATGCAAGCTATATAAATGGAATACAGATAGAAAGATGGCCTAATCAACTATTAAACAGAAAACATTTTAAAAATGTGTATGATTCCTTTAAAAAACATGTCTGTGTAATAAATATTTTACAGAAAAGAATTTGGAATGATTTATCCAAATATATCAGTGATTATCTCTGAAGAGTGAGATTATTCATATGTCCTTTCTTCTCTTTGATGATCTGTTTCATCTAAGCTTCTACAACAAATATCAATCTATACTAAAAACATTTTTATTGAACATATTAAAATAAGATTAAATTATGAAGTTATATGAGTATTCAGAGTTTCGGAGTGAGTAATAGAATTAATAATTTGATAAAAGAGGTACATATAAAAGGTGGTCTAAGTTAGAATTTTTACGTTCTGTCCCAACTTTTCAAAAGAAGAAACTTTTCCTGTAAGCAGGAAATATAAACAAGGGTCTAAAACTAATTTTTGTCAATCACCAAAAGAAAAGGTGAAACATAAATAATCCATGTCCTAACATCTAATGAGATTCACATGCTTCAGACACACAGACTTAACTAACTTCTGTAGAATGTCTGGTCTTTTCTGCACACACTTCTTTTGTGAACATAATATTTAAAACCCTGCCACATAAGAAGTAGCATTATTAAACCTAATTTCTGAATGAGAAAAAAATGACTCTACCAAGGTAACTATTAAATGTATTATGCAGGAATATCATGTAGGATGTTGTCCAGTACTGTTTGTACAACTATCACAATCATCTCTGAAGATGTTTAAAACCACAAATTTCTAAACCCTACCCCAGATCTACTGAACCTGAATCTCCTAGGCTATTCTAATGATTAGGTTGGAAATCCCTAGGTGGTATCATTCAGGATGTCCTTTTGAAGACTTAAAGTAGAAATCTCTCTCTAATCTGGATTTTCCTCTCCTGAGATATTGATATCTTTAATCAAGTGTGGTCATTAAACTCAGCAAGAGAAGCCTGAGCCCTGGACCCCATGTTTTAGTGAGCCATTCACATCTAACACAAAAGTTAAATTTCTGAAGAATACTTGGTGTCTCTGTCACTCCTGATCCAAATTCAGCATTGGCATAGTGAGCTCTGACACTTAAATATAGGCAATAGATTCTTGCATAGCAAAATAGCATTTCCCAGTAGTACCAAGAATCTATTTTCCTTTTTCGCTTCATATTCCAATTCATGGTTCTTGGGAAATACATGAATTAGCAGGGTTTTCACAACTATTGCATCTGGTGACTCAGGAACATTTTACAGTGTTAATCTATCGAGGTATAGCATCTTAAAATTTTTCAGCTTTGTTATCTGAAGGTGTTTTTGTCAAATTAGAAGGACATAATTTACTTAAAATGCTGGATTGATTTTAACATTTAATTATTTGGACATGTATGGGCTTCTGTGTGTAGTCTTGCCCTGAGATTCATGAATGGTAGAGTTGGGACTGTTTTTAGTAAATGTGTAATGTATATCTGATCATGCTTCCAGTTTTTGGCAACTCAAATCTAATTTTTTGTAATGTCCCATCTTAGTCAGAATAGGCTGTAAGACTTAGCTTTCTGTGCAGTGACTTTCTCTTTTATCTTTCCTAGCTACCCTAACTTTATTTTTCCATTGCTTTTTAAAAACTTTTTACACTGATTTATCTATCTATTGGTATATTGATCTAATAATCTATAATCTTATTGAATTTTATGTGTTTTTGTAAGCAACTATAAAGTGTTTTAGAAATGAAATAGATTAGAAAGTAAAAGGAGGGGAGGAAGAAAGGATAGAAAAAGAAAAAGATTTACCCAACATAAGTTATCTGTAATGTAATAGAGGACAAATTTAAATGCAGTCCTGTCTTCAATTTCAATCTTTATTCCATTGCATCACATTATCAGTGTGGTTTTATAAGCTAATATCATTACCAAATGATATGTTCCAATACAATATGGAAGTTATTTTTCCAGATAAGTTGAAATGACAATTTAAAAAATGTTAAACATTTTATGAAAAAAAAACCTTTCAAAAGCTATTAAGCACTCACATGCTTTAGGATCAGCATTATAAACATAAATTATTGTTGTGTATTATATACAGTTGATCTCAGTTATTCAAATGTTTGATTTTTATAAAACTGCCAAATTCACAACTTCTTTATTCATGGTTTGATTAATTCAACAAAATATTTATTGAACACTTAGGGTACTTAAAATACAGCAAGGAACAGTAAAAGACAACAATCTCTTTTAGCTTATTTCCTAGGGGGATATAGACATTAAGAAAAGACATTTAAAAAATAAGTGGATAGATGGATAGATTATAGATAGATGATAGATAGATAGATAGATAGATAGATAGATAGATAGATAGAATGTTATATGGTAGTTAGTATAGAAAAAAGAAAATTTGATGAAAATAAGGTGGGCTGAGAGTCCTGAGGTAGCTGAGTGGGAATTAGAATTTCTAAGAGTGGTCAGGTCAGCCTCACTGAGACGGCAAGAGCTGAATAAAGGCTTAATAAATGTGATGTAATTATCCAAGTGAATATCTGGGAGAAGAGCATTCTATGTAGAAGTAATGGCTGATCCCAAACACAGGAATAGGCTGGAGCCCAGGAGGCAGTAGAATAAGCAATATCCCTAAGTCATCCTTCCTACATCAAATTCAATGTTTTATTCACCAGCTGATCAATGATGATATTTTTCTGCAGCAAGGTGTTGCTTTCTGGCTTGTACTTTACTTTCAGCGTAACCATCAGGGACAGTGTTTGCAATGTGACTGTTCACACAGCATGCCCTTTGCCATGAGTGGCGGTCTTCCAGAAGCCAGTGGATAAACTGGGTTTTATGAACTTCTCTACTCAGTCTAGCCTCAGTACCAGCAGAGGCCACTTTGCTTGTCTAACCTCCCTGAAGTCTTCATTTGTCCTCCGTTTCTCCGTAGCAGTGGGGAGCAGAACCAACAACAGACTTGCATATGTGTGAGGAGGCTTAGAGTAAACTCTGAAGAAATTTTTTAAGTCTGCTCACTCATGTGTTCCAGATAAGTAAGGCTCTTGGGGGAGAGGTTTAAATATGGGGGCTATCTTCCAATTTTTCTGACACAACCTCTCTGGATTTTCCATATCCAATGAAAGAACTACCAGAAGGCCAGAATCATGGGTTCAGAAATGCTTGGAAGTTTTTACCTGTCTGTCTGATTACCCAAAGCAGGGGTATCATAATCGCATTATACTATGGCTCTCTGGGAACAGAACACTGCCTTACACATTAGTCTATTTTTCAACTCTGGAGTGGTCATTATTGAAATTAATTTTCAAAAATACATTTGTGAAATTAAACGATTGACTGAAATTTTTATTCTTTTTTTAAAGTTTATTTATTTATTTATTTATTTATTTATTTATTTATTTATTTTTAAGTAATCTCTACACCCAACATGGGGCTCGAAATCACAACCCCAAGATCAAGAGTCACAAACTCTTCCAACTGAGCCAGCCAGGCACCCATGAAATTTTTATTCTTATGAGAATGTTTTGTTGTTTGTTACCATGCTAGCAAAATTTCTGCCACCTTCAGTCTTTTTTTCTTCCCTTTACCCCTTTCTTCCTTGCTGAAGAAAAAATATTTCCATAATAGCATATAGAAGAAATATTAGACTGGAAGTCAGTAGATCTACTTGTGGTCTATTTTGTTATAAATTTGCTTTTTAATCTCAAACAATTTATTTCTGAAGGGCATCAGAATATGCCACCACAAAATATGCCACTTTGGCATACAGATTATTTTAAGCTGAAAACATTTGAGATTCAACAACTGCAAGCAAGCAAGAAAGAAAAAGAGAAAGGAGAAAGAAAGAAAGAAACCTCGGAGCTTCCCTCACCGGACAAAAAGCAGCAATCAAGTAATGCTGCCATAAATTATTCTTCAGGGCAGATCTCCTCCCAGAAGGGAGAATGTGAAAAGCACCCACCACCAATCTTTTCTCCAGGGGGATTCCATGGGCCTGAAGGAGATGGAAAGACTGCTCATACCTGTATACACAAACATTATCACAAACGTTCTTATCTTCTGTTTGTTATCCTCAAAATCTATGTATCCAACCACAAAAATCTTCTGATTTACCATATGTGCCTTTCTTCTTCCTCCTCTTCACCTTTTTATTTTTTTTTAAAGATTTTATTTATTTATTTGACAGAGAGAGACACAGCGAGAGAGGAAACACGAGCAGGGGGAGTGGGAGAGGGAGAAGCAGGCTTCCCGCCAAGCAGGAAGCCCGATGCGGGGCTCGATCCCAGGACCCTGGGACCATGACCTGAGCCGAAGGCAGACGCTTAACAACTGAGCCACCCAGGCACCCTCCTCTTCACCTTTTAAGATGGTATAGAAGCCTCAAATTCTAACCATTCCTCTCAGTTACTTGTCACTGTATTCTCCCACATGTGAGTTGCATGTATAAGTTAAGTCCTTTTTCTTCTGTTAATCTGCATTTTGTCAGTTTAATTTGCAGCACTTTATAACTGAACCTAAGAGAGTAGAAGAAGAGTTTCTCCTCCCCTGCAGTTCTTTGAACCTTAGTTTCCTCATACCTATAATGGGGATGTTAAGAACTACCACACAAAATTATTTTGAATATTACATGAGAATTATAGGAAAGTATGGTGAGAATAATTAGTTCCACACAGAATTGTAGTTACACATGAGTTTTGTTTTTTTTTTTAAAGATTTATTTATTTGAGAGAGCGAGAATGAGAGAATGAGAGAGAGAGAGAGTACATGAGAGGGGGGAGGGTTAGAGGGAGAAACAGGCTCCTTGCCAAACAGGGACCCCGATGCGGGACTCGATCCAGGGACTCCAGGATCATGACCTGAGCCGAAGGCAGTCGCTCAACCAACTGAGCCACCCAGGCGCCCACACATGAGTTTTAGTAAAATGAAATGTGATGCTGGAATTTTTAAGCTCCCTGGAAAACAATTTAATTTAATCATAAAATAGCATTATTAATTGCTATTAGATCTTGCTCCTAGAAAATGCTTGGTTTCAGGCATTTATTTTAGAGACCAAAGGCACAATAATAATACATAGCCCCAAGCTGAGCATCCATGACCAAGTACCATTAATAAAATGAAATGCAGGAGAAATTTAATGCTTTCAAGTTTGTTCTCACTGCAGCATGGCTACTCTGGGAAATATTGCAGCCTCTCTCTGGGATGCAAAACCTTTGTGATTACAAAGAGAAGAGCTGAATTTAAAGAAAAAATGTTGTGTGTTCACCTGGTGATAAAAAATTCTATTGTTTAGAAATTGTCTCTCTCCCATCCTTTCTCAGCTTGTTGCCACTTCTGGAAATACAAGTCATAGTAATACAATCTCTTGTGAAGAATCTTTGAATTTTAACATTAGTGCCGAAAATTAGAAAAAATAGTCATTAATTAATAGGCTTACTTTCCCTCTGATTTTGAATTCTTCTTGGATTTATTTTAAAATAATTCTTCTTTGGTTTATACCTGTGAAGAAGGCTTTTTTTTTTTTTTTCCTTTGGTGAGAGTTTGCTTTATTTGTCTAGGAAAGTCTGCAAAAGCTCACTGGTATTTCACATCTCAAAGGTAGGCATGTGCAAATCTCTACTCGTGATAAAAAGAAGGAAATATCCACAAAGGTACTGGGCTCCATCTGGTGTAAACTACTGTAAGAAAGTGAATAATCTATTGCCGAATTTATAGGACCTTTTGTTTTGATCTTTCTTTCTGTATTTCTTTCAAATACAGCTTCTATAGTGAGGATGGTGGAAAAAAGGAAGGGAGTAGTCAGAGAAAGGAGTAGCAAAGGGGAGTAAAGGTTAAGGGACATAGCAAAGCTAGAAAGATGCTGTTGCAGCACCTTACAGGAAATCTTCCTTGTGAGTCGCTCTGAACTGATGAAACTCCAAGTTTCTTGGGCTGAGGGAGGGCAGAAAGACAGAAAGAAATATTGCTCCTTCACCTTGGGAGTGATAGAACCTGAGGCTCTCAGGTGAAAAACTAATGAGTGAATCAAATGAAATGCATGATTACATCCTCTAACGCTTTGATTTGAGGGCAGTTTTTATTAAATCACAGACGAAATTATTGCCCATCCCCAAGCAAGGAGTAGGAAAGAGGAGTGCTTGTCCCCCAAGGAATGCAAAGCCAATACAGTATCTCTTTTTAGTGGGCACCGACTCCTGCTGTCTGCCTTCTAAAAATGTAGTATCGTTAGTTAAAACTCCCTAGAGTAGGGCGAATAGTCATTCATTTAAAAAACAAAACAAAAACATATATAACACTTTAGTCTTGGATGTAGCCACATGCTCATTTGGGTCACGATGATTTATTTCTTTCAGTTCCAGAGCCCCCTCGTACCTCCGTTGTATGGGGATGTGTTCATAATTGTTATATACACATATATGCATAGACATTCAAATACAAATATGAAAAACTCTTTTGAAAGGATAAAGAAATAAATGATTATTTGTAGCCTGTGAGCTCTAAAGCAGTGTTTCACAGAATATTATCCAGGGACAAGCTACAGGAGAATTACCTGGAGATGTCTATTAAAATGCAAATTTTTAAGTGGCGGCAGACCCAGTGAATCAGAATCTCTGCCATGGGTCCTAGTTTGTGCCGAGGTGGGGCCTGAGGGGCATTTTTAGCAAGCAAACCAACTTATTCTTATGTACAATAAAGTTTGCGAATCACTGTTCTAAATGTGTCTTAGGATCTAACTGTAGCTCTAGCTGATGTGTGCAAATCAGTACACATTTTTTGAACACTGTATTAACTCTTCCAGGTGAAAAATATTAGGTTTTCTGACACAGAATTCAGGCAGCTACAGGAACAGAAGAATGCATACCTCTCAGAAAAGAATTCCTATACCTCAGTGTAGACATTGTTGCTATTGAGTCTGTATATAATCTAGCCATTCCACTTTCAGTTATCACTGTGCAGAGGAAATGAAGCTACCTGGTATGGATTCACTTACAATGTACTGGCCTGAAAATATCTGGGCAAAGAAATCACATAAAATAATTTCCCAGAGTCAAAATACTGAGCTCTACTGCTAAATGCATTGCTATCTCATTTATTAAGTACCTCCTGCATGCAAAGCCTGTTCAAGAAGATTTTGTGATTTTTATCTTCCTAGGCACAAATCATAGTACTTTCTTTTAGAAAAAAAAAAATTCATACCCAATCTTATTCTGGCACTGGGAATGTGGAAGGGGTAAAATAAAAACTCTGACCTCGGCTTGCCTTGGCAGAAGAGAAACCTAAAATTGCATGAACTATTACTAGGGATTATTTACAGGTTTTCTAAACTTTCCATTTTATGGGTGATAAATAATGACATGTATTTATTAATCCATGTTTATATGAATGACTGTGTCTGTTACTTTCAAATATTTTAAACAGTATTTAGATATTAAAGTAGGCATGCCTGAAAAACATTCTTCTAGCAGAAAAGAAATTGTGTCATTATTTGGTTATATGTTACATATATTCCCAAAATATATGTGCAATCTCATTAAAAGTCCAGGGCAAAAGGTCTAATTATAAGCCATTATTAGTCTCAGTAACTTTACTCAATTTTGCTTCAAGCAAAAACAGAATAAGCAAGCTCCTGAAACTTCTGTGAATTATAAAGGAGAAAACTGATAATTCTGAAGGCCCAAACATAGTAAATGATAGTAGTGAATAATATTGGGAAATAGGAGAGGCAACAAGGGAAGGAACCATAACTAGCTGAACAATGTTGAATGATTGCATTATGCAGTATTTGAATTTGTGCTCTATCTCTTAATTATTCCTGTCATTCCATCCATTGTTCTCCTACCTTGCAGGAGAACAGAAATTAATAGCCAGCCTCCTTAAAGAAGTAGATCCTGTCCCCTTGTTCTTTAGTGCCATCTGCATCATCAGTAAAGCAGATGTCTGGTAAGGCAGCTATTCTGAGCACATGGAACAAGAAGGAAGATTCCCCTCCCCAGTAAAGGCTTTCTCCTGAAAGTTCTTGAAACAACTCGCTTTTGCCCTTTCAGCTGCCACAATTCCATGAGTTCTGGTTTCCATACGAAAGCTGACTTAGAGAATCAGATGAACAAGTAGAATCACTGGTTTAAATTCATTGCGGGGACTGAACCAAAAATGAAGAGGAAATTTCCATTTTGCTGCCATCCATTCAATACTGCAGAGAAAGAGGAATGTGAAAGCTTTTCTGCAGTTCAACCTATCTCTAGGAATATCTAGAGATAAGAATATTTTAAAATTACACAGAACTCAGTTTTCTTTTAACCAATGGCTGCTGAACATAGACACCAGCCTGTGAGCGGAGAGTGATAGGATCACATGAGTATTCTGAAGGGAGATGCCATATTTCAACCTTCTCTGTATTACTTTCAAATGCATCATAGTGGTGGAGGGAACCCCAAGTCTTAGAGATTTATGTTAAAGTACATTCCACTGGTATCAGATCTAAAGAGAATCCTCTACAGAAATGGTTTTCTTTAAGGTTAGACTAATAAAAAATGAGACAATTGGATGCCATCTTATGGAATAATCTAGTAGGTGCCTGTCTTGTTCCCAGTGCACCCATTCATTTCAAAGAAAACCTGAAAGGAGTAGACTCAAAGTCTACATATACATGAAAAGAATGAGTGTGACCAGTCAGAGTACATTGTATTTCAAGGAAGCTTGGGTTCATCCTGAATATCATTTGTTATTCCCTTTGGAATCTGGAGTTCAAGAGCACTGAGTTAATTTAAGAACCAGCAACTCTGATGTGTTAGCAATTGGGAAAATTGTGTGAGTGTGCACACACACACACACATGCACACATGACACATGCACTCAAATGCGTTAAATGCCAAATTAAATTAGATATGGTTAATGAGATCCTTGATTTATTCTTATTTGACTCATCAATTATTTCACACCAATATTCCTATCCTTAGTTATTTATTCTTATTATTTGTATCTCTTCAATACTCATTGCTCTTTTCTTTCCATTGAATTGTTTCCTGTATAAACATTGATCTTGCTTTAGCTTTTATGACAGTTTTACCCAGAGGCTTGGATGAATTCACCATTATTATTCCTCTGATCCTGAATGTTTCAGAAAATTTGAGTACAGAGCAAAATGTCCATGCAGTTAGTTATAACTTCTTGGATAAGATTATAGGCATAGAATTCACACCCTGGTTTCAGTATATTTGTACCTCTAAACTTTTGGCATTGGTAATGAGACCTTATGCACAGATATTTAGTTCTAATACCCCCATCAACATTTCCAGCTCAAAGGAGTTTCCAGAAATTAGACTGATTTTGACACCTTTCTGTTACACCAGTCGAAAATTGTCAGACTAACCAGATAGGAGAGTGAAATAGAGTCCACAATTCTTCTGCAATTCCTGAATCTTGCAAAGTTCTAAAAAAAAAGAAAACCAAGATTTTAAATAAGTTTGACTCAAATCTCATCACTGAAACCTGATCTTAATTGAGAAGAGGCTCTTCATAGTTTTTGTCAATACCACTTAGCATGAATATTCATATGTTTCTCCCCAGAGATATTAATGCATTTGTTATAATAGATGCTATCTCAGAACCTGCTGGGATATTACATAACACAGCACATGGTATGACACAATATAACATAACATGAAAAAAATATTAAATCTTAGACTCTTCTGGTCCCACACATTTCAAATAAGGGGTTGTGAATTTGTACCTATTTTAAACAGAGTTTCCACATAAAGAAATTAGACAACTTCCTCCAAAGTGCAATACTTGCCCCCAATGAGTGTGTTATAAATAACACACAAAGACAAAGCAATCATGAAAGAGCCACTGACTCATCCAACTCCTCAGAGCTCATCTCTCTCATGTAGTGTATGTCAAATTTTTCCTCATTTAAGCTGAGAGTTGGTTGGCCATGATGTGCTGTGGGGTTGGAAGAGTTCTGTCTTTGAGCTGTAGAGACTACTTGATCATCACACTTAACAGAGGTGCTACAGATGGTTTCAGCAAGAGGGATGGTTCAGGCTGCCATCAAGATGACAAAATTCTAAATGTACTCCCCCACCGGAAGGGAGGGTTCAGAAGCAAGTCCTTGGGGAGGGGGGCTTGACAGGGTTCTTTTCTGGAGCTGTGTTTTGCATTTCTATACACTATTATCGTGCTAAGAATTACCAGTTAGAGGTGACCCACCCTTTTCAAACAGAACTTCACAGGAAAATCTGCAAAACAAAAACTAAAAACCTGTGAATCATCTGATAATTCCTTTCTCCTCTTCACCAATATTCAGTTAATATTTTTCAATACATTTCCTCTTCTCCCCTGCTCTACTCCTTGCCGTTTTCTTCTTCAGCTGTCCTCTGATAGCTAACCTCTATAAAAGATTACTTTTGTAAAACGAAATGGAATCCTTTGCCTAGAACCCTCACCAGCGTCTACATTACCAACAGATGTTTCGGCAAGTCACATAGCTCCTCAGCACTCAGCACTGGAGCTGCTTCTCCAGCTCCTTGCTTTGCTGTCACTCCTGAAAGCGGACCTACAGGCCCCCCACTCTGAATCGCTTGCCTTTCCATGTATACCCCATGCTCTCTCACACCGGGTATGTTTGAGTGTCTCAGGCTTTCCCCATCTGGAATGTCCCTACTTCTTCACTTGGTGACTCCCTATTCATCCTTCAGGACTCAGCTCCCAGAACTCCCCATCCTTTGTAAAAGACACTGGCGCAGTGACTGAGCCACTTTTTTCTGCCTTGTAACATCTTAGACATAAGATCATTTATCCCATAATATTGTACTTAGCATGTCAATCTTCCGTAGACTCTGAACAACTTGAGGATAAGACAGGAATCTTATTTCATTCACCTTTGTATTCTCAGTGTCAGGTACAGTGCTTGGTTCAGAATGCTAGATCATTAAATACGTTTCGAAAAAAATATAATTCATGAATATCACACTCAAGGAAAAAACTAATAAGCTCTTCCACCAAAAATCATCTAAGAACTACTAACTGTACCTATGAAAGGCACAAACTTACCTAAAAGACTGAGAACTAGGCCTTTCATGTTTTGGTGTTAAGCCCTGAGTTACCAGTTTATAATTGCTAAATGCAGAATGTGCCAATACCATAGTTTAACGGAAGGTATTTTGCATGGAGCCTGCTTGATATGTGAACTAAGGAAATAGCTAATTACACTACACTTTCCTTCCTGCACCCCAACATCCACTTCTAAATCACAGAGAGGTAAGTTTGTTCTTAGAAATTAAATGCCAGTCCCTTTGGACTATCCTGAAGAGAGCCTCATTTTAGAACATACATCATCATGAGCTGAAAGTATCTTAATAATACTTCATCATTCCTGATCCACCTTCTGTGCTTTCATTGCTTTTGAGTGTTCAGATTCCATTGCATTTTATTTTAACTGGAAATACTCATTTCTATGCATGTATATTGTGTGCATTATACTAGAATGGCTGGGACTGCCTATATAATTGGGCTAAGGCTTTTCCTCGGGGAAATCCAGTAAAATTATCTTCCATTACATTTCTAAAATACTACTCATTAAAAGCAGAAATAAACTTTTATACTCATGGCTAACAATGCAGAAAAGAGTCTCCACCCTGCAGCTTATCTCAATTTCAGAAAGGAGGAGGTATTTTTCAGATGAGTTGCTGTTTGATTTGATTTTCACCCACAATTACTATCAAGATCTTTTTCCCCCAGCTTGTTTTGTGGTGGTTTTAAGCTTTGTCCTTATACCCCATTTTCTGAATCAATGTGTTTTCTAAAAACACTGCCCAATTATTGCTCATTTGAAGTTCAGAAATCTCTGCAATTTCCTTTTCTGATGAACCTTCACTATTTATAGTCATGGATGCCAAAAGAGAGAAAGAAAGGAAGAAAGAAACCCCACTTCTCCCCAGAATTCTGTGTCCTTCTTTCCCGCTGCTGAATTCATTGTTTTGATTCCTTCATGCACTGGCAAACTTTCAAGCATGCCATATGAGAATTTTCAAAATGAAGCTCTCATTTAGGAGTCACACAGTGGTGATATACACACAGAGCTTCAATTTAAACCATTATTGCATACCATCTTTTTCTTTTTATAATAATCCATTAAATGCTTTCAAGTATGGAGAAGGAATAACAACCTGTAGATCCAAATGGAACCCAGATGACCTATAAAATACGTACTGCCTCCCTGCCTGAGTTGTTAGAGCTCTCATCTCTAATGGATGGCATTGTTATTTTACCATCCAGACAACCACACACATCAATTATACATTCTCCAATGTCATGAATCACTTTTTGAAGGCAACCTGTCTTTTGGTTGTTACATATGTCATTTTTTTTTAACCTCTGAGCAGAACGTGTGTGTGTGTGTGTCTGGGTGTGTGTGTGTAAAAGATGATGTCCTTGTTTTAAATATACTGATTGATAATTGGAAAATACTTTGGGGGGAACATTTAATGTTTATTCTCCCAAGCATAGAATGCACTAATATTTGTTCAGTAATTTTCTATGACAATAGCAGCACTCAAGAGTACAATGTATGGTAAGATATTTTCTCCCAGAAAAATGCCATTTGCATTGCTTTGTGTATGTGAGTTAAGGCTTAATTTCCCAATTATACACATACACATATTCACACTCACACACACACATGTACTTCCCTATCTACCTTCTTAAATACATTTACACTTATTTTATTACTCAAGATATGCAGTGTCTTATAAATAGCACACAATTAAAGACAAACAATTATGAAAGAGTCACTCCTTCATTTTAAAATCATTTCTCCAAATGGTTTATATCTCCAAATGGATGGAATATTGTAGCAAATAATTTAACCTTCATTTGTGGTATAATCACCTAAAGGTTCCAAATCATCTCATTACTCTAAGTCAGCAGGTCATTACAATACCTACAAAAATGAAACTTATAGAAAGCATGGGGCTATCTGAAGCCCCTGGGAAGTCTAACACATAATAAAAGCAGCTGCTTATCAATGCTATTCCTTAAGAAGATTTAGAAAGGAAATTGTGCAGTTTTTTTGTTAATAATTCATATTACTCTCAACTAAGATTTCTTATTGGGTTGCTGTTAAGCGTGTTGTTTTGTGGTGTTTAGATTTGCCTTATCTAAGAACAAGTAAATTTAAGACATTTTCTTATTTTTCCAGTCTCAGGGAATCAAGGATATTTGTCTACCATCTTACAACACATACTACTGTACAACTGCCAATAATACTATAATTATCTAATTCTTGCCATGTTACAGGCAATGTGCTAAGTCCTTTACAACCATTAGCTCATTCAATCATCCTAAAAATCCTAGGTATAGCACTCCATTTGACAGATGAAAAGCCAGGCTTAAGAGGCTCAAAACCTTTATAATTTTATAAAGACTGAGTCAGAGCCTTTTTAACTTTTCCCATTAGGCTATATCAAATAATAAATAGTTTTAACATAGAACATCTAACAATCAGTTAAAATAAATGACTGAGAGTTTACATATATATATTTTTTCTTTTTTTAGAGAAGAAGAGAGAGTGTCTAAGAGAGAGTGGGAGAGGGGCAGAGGGAAAGAGAGAATCTTAAGCAGGCTCCACACCCAGTGCAGAGCCCGACATGGGGCTTGATCTCATGACCCTGAGATCATGATCTGAGCCAAAATCAAGAGTCAGACACTTACCCAACTGAGCCACCCAGGTGCCCCTACATTTATATTTTTTGTCACTAGTGGAAAAAATGGTTGCTTTATATTACAGAAAGCTAAGAAATTCTAGAACTTTAGGCATTGTCAATGAAACAGTCATTAGTGATTTTTAGGCCTTTTCATGTCTCCCAATCCTTGCCTCTAAGAACTTTATATATTTTCTTCACAAAGCCCAGTGTTTCTCCTAAGTTCCAATGCCACACTTCCAACCACTTGTTATACCTCTCCACCTAGATGCCTTACCAATGCTTTATGCCCCTAAATGCCCAGTTTCTCTAGACTTCCTTGTTCCCATAAATGGAATCATCATTCATTCAATATACCTCTCAGTTTTGTTCTTTTCTTCCTTCTCCTTATGCATTATAATCTGTAGTTATCCACTTGGTTGTCAAACATCCACTTGGTTGGAAATGCCTTTCATAGCTATCTGGCCCTCCTTCTCATCCCTACAACCATAATTCTTTTACAGTATCTTTTTTTTTTTTTCATTTATGACTCTGTATTAACTCCCACTTGGCCTTCCAGCTTTCATCATACTCTAAATATCTCTCCCAATTCCAATATATCATGCATCCTGTAGCCAAAATTATCTTCCTGAGATCCACTCTCTTCACATCACTTCTGGAAAATCCTTTGTGTTTTTCTACTGTCTGCCAAAATGCATACTAAGTTCTTCATTCAGGTTTCAAAGTTCTGGTCTTATCTCTACCACTTTGCTCTTTTATTCTTCTTATAAGGACACTAGTCTCAGTAGGGGAGCCTGACCCTAATGACCTCATCTAAACCAGATTATCTACCCAAAGCCCCACCTGTCAAGTATCATCACACTGGGGCTTAGGGCTTCAATATATGAATTTAGGGAGTACACATTCAGTCTATAAACTGCGCCCCATTTACATACTTTATCATGCTTGGAATGTTCGTCCCCTCTTTCTCCCTATCAAGATTGCCCATTCTTCAAAACTCAATGAAACCTCATTTTTCAGATCTTTCCTAAGAAGTTTTAATATCTTCTTCCTTTGAACTCCCTTTGAACACTGTGTTTTTCTTAACAGACTCGCCTTCACTTGTAGTATAACCAGTCATGTACTTATTTAAGTCACCCTCTGGATTATCAGTACTTTATGGAGAGGAAATGTATTTTAATCATATTTGTATTCCCTGAAGCACTTAGCACAATGTCTAGTATCAAAAGAGAACTCAAGAATGTTTATGAAATTGGATCATAAAAATTGTTAAACCTGGACAGGGACTTGGAAAAAAGCATAACATTATTTCTGGGAAAGAAGAATTATCAGCAAAGTACAGTGACATACCATCATTTAATTATTAAAATTCAAGTAAAATGAACACTATTCATTTTTTTAAAAAGAGGGCGGGGAGAGGGATAAGAAACCAAATTTTGTATTATTAGCTCAGTGTTGGAAGTCATTAGAACCAGGAGAATTTCTTATTCTTAATAGTATGGCAAGAAGGAGAGAAACAAATTTGAAACTACACTGGAAAGGGTTAAGGAGGAGCCATGGCATGGGACCTCTTTAGGTTGGAATGCTTTTTCTCTTTTCTCTTTTTTTTTTTAAATCTGATTTGTCTCATTCCCCTAAATTATGTAGATACTACTTTCTCTTAACCTCCTCTCTAGGTCTGTTCTCTAAGATATCTGTCCTCTAAGAACTAATTAGCATCCTGTGTTTTTTTGAATGTTTCTTTGCAAGATGTTGATTTCTTGAGGGTAGAAATTATTTTATAAATCTTTACATATTCAGCTCAACCCAGTGCCTAGCACAGACTAGATGCTTAGCAAATATTTGTGGGTTGAGTTAATTGATTAAGTAAACTGTTTCCACAATCTGCTATCTTGTGATCCTGGGTCAGTATATATCATTGAATCTTACTCTCCACATCTGCAAAATGAAGATCAAGACTGTGATGAGGCTAAGACTGTGAGGAGGCTCAGTCAAGATAATGCATATAAAATATGTGGTACTATTATACATATATTATGGACTATTACTAATGTATATAAATCATCAATTTTTAAATTAATTATGACACTTTGATTTCACTCTTACCCAGAATGCTTTGGAAATAGTTCTCCCTACAAATCACTCAGCATTCCACATTATTATTAGGAAGTAAATAAAATGTTGAGGCATTTCTCTACCCCATTATCACAGTTAGTTAAAAACTGACACATGAACTTACACTTCCGTGATGAAGGCTTAACTCTCCAGGGAATTATGCTCTCATCATAACCAGGAAGGCATCAGATGGCAGGAAATACAGGACTGTGATCCTGAGAGAAAGTAAATAAAGTGGGCCCCCAAACTGCACCAGTTTACCACCTGGAAGCAGTTCGCAGGTCACAGCACAGAGTGAGGGGACCCACACAGAACTTGGCAGTCTCAGTGAGTTGAGGATACAGAATTCATGAACACAGAGTCATTTAGATTGGCAGGTCAAAATATGAGCAAGAAGGGAGCTAGCTGTACATTGAGGTTTGCTCTGGAGAACAACATAGAAGTCCCCTCAACCTTTAGCTGAGTAAGGATCTGTGCATTAGGTGGAAACATCTACAAGGCTGAGAAACAAAAAAAAAAAACACCAGAAAGCAATACACCAAGATATATCTAGAGTTCACAGAAAGCTGGAAATAGTTTGTAGTCCTACCAGCCAAAAGAGAGAGACTTGTGAACATGAGGGCACTGGGTAGAGTCTTCAGCATGATATGGGTTTGAAAGTATTATTTAAAGTATCAAAATGATCCCAGATAATCTAAGTACTAGGTATTTCACTGAAAAGAAATAAAAACATACATCCACACAAAGATGCATGCTTGAATGGTCACAGCAGCATTATTCTTAATAACCAAACACTTCACTGTCCCTCAACTGGTGAATGGATGAAATAATTGTGGTATGTCCACACAAAGAAAGAAAAGAAAGGAACTATGGATACACAATAAAAGATGGATGAATCTCAAAAACATTATGCTAAAGATAAGAAGCTAGACCAAATACTATATACTATATGATTCCATTTATATGAAATCCTAGAAAAGGCAAAAGTACAATGAAAGAATGCAGCTCAGTCTTTGGTAATGGCAAAAGATGGGGAAAGAGGTATTTTGGCATAAGAAGAGTTTTTGGAATGGTGTAAAGGTTCTATCTAATGTCTGGTGGTGGTCATATGAATACATACATTTTTTCAAAATTCATCAAATTGTGCACCTAAATTGATGACATGTATTGTACACAAATCATATCCTAATAAGTTTTATTTTTAAAAACTGTATATCTAAAAAAAAGCATTCTTTAGGCTATTATTTATGTCTTTAGTCCTCCACAGGATTCATTTTCAAGCTTTACAGTTATGCTTCAGTGTCCAATGTGCACTCTGTAGCCATCTTTAGTTTCAGGGAAGACTAGGAAAGTGAACAGGAATAATGGAACTCTTTTCCACTCTGTGGTAGAAAGGGGCAAGGCTAAAGAGAATGGGGAATGGCTACTGAGTTATCCAATCAACAGTGCCTGCCACTGTCTCACACTAAATTTTAAGTAGAAAACAATAATTCTTAATATAATGGGGCTCTCAAGTTTGCTCAGTGCAACCTAAATTAATCAGCATAATCAAAGCATGATGCATTCTAGTTAACTGCATTTTCTGGTTAGCTAGAAAAGTATTTCTTTTTTTTTTAAGATTTTTATTTATTTTTTAGAGAGCGAGCGAGAGAGAAACAGCATGAGAGGGGAGAGGGTCAGAAGGAGAAGCAGGCTCCCCGCTGAGCCGGGAGCCCGATGTGGGACTCCATCCCAGGACCCTGGGATCATGACCTGAGCTGAAGGCAAACGCTTAACCATCTGAGCCACCCAGGTGCCCTAGAAAAGTATTTCTTTTAGAGTTTTATCAAAAATCTTAGACACATAAGAGTCTTTCCTTCTTTACTAGGTAAAACATAGTGAATGTATTTAAATTTTGTTTTTATTAATACTGAATTTTCTAGTGTTCAGATTCAGTACTTTGAGCACAAGTCTGCAGATGCAGGTAGAGATGGATGTAGTGAAATATGTCTCAGTTGGGTTCCATAGAATGCTGATCCTGCAAAATCGCTTCCCTCTCTTTTCTCTAAATAAGTGTTCCATAATCATGTTTGAATAATATTGCCTATTATAGCCACCCTTATAATGTCATAAAGCATATTATTAAAATTTCTGAAGTATCCTACCAAAAAGAACAACCACAAAAAAATCATTGATTCTGTTTAAACAGAATATATATATATATTCTGAGTAGAGAAGTTATTATTTTTGTAATTTATTTATGTCAGCTTCCTAAGAACTGGAATTCCAGTGGGGCATGCTGCTGCTATTGTGGAAAGACCCACAAGCAATGAGGCTGACAGAATTGGATTTGAATCCTGACTTGGTGACTTAACAATGACCATATATAAGTTGTAAGAATTAGAGATCGTAGGGCGCCTGGGTGGCTCAGATGGTTAAGCGTCTGCCTTCAACTCAGGTCATGATCCCAGGGTCCTGGGATTGAGCTCCGCATATTAGGCTCCCTTCTCAGCAGGGAGTCTGCTTCTCCTCTCCCTCGGATCCTCTCTCCTGCTCGTGCTCTCACTCTGTCTCTCTCAAATAAATAAATAATCTTAAAAAAAAGAATGAGAGATCGTGTCTATAAAGAATCTAATGCAGTGTCTAAGGAAGGTAAATGCTCCAGAATTCAATTTATCATCAATTTATCACCACCACCACCACCACCATCATCATCATCATGCAGCTTTCTTTCTAGGACCTCTAGAACTTGGATTTGCTTATTTATTTAATTTTTCCCTAAATTATAGATATTACTTTTTAAATGAACTTCTGCTCTGAAAGGGGGTTGGGGAAGCCTAGTTAATTGAAGTTCCAGTTTTAGTTGTTTTCTTTTTTTTTTTTAAGATTTTATTTATTTATTTGACAGAGAGAGAATGAGAGAGCACATGAGAGGGGGGAGGGTCAGAGGGAGAAGCAGACTCCCTGCCGAGCAGGGAGCCCGATGCGGGACTCGATCCCTGGACTCCAGGATCATGACCTGAGCCGAAGGCAGTCGCTTAACCAACTGAGCCACCCAGGCGCCCTTTTAGTTGTTTTCTAATTAATGAAAGTCATTATACTTTGGACAGTGACATCACATTACTCTATCAATAGGGTATTGGACTCTAATCCAGCTGCCTAATGTATCTTAGGCTGAAATCAAATTCATAGCTTTCATTTAATTGTCTTTTATTCTTGTGTGGTTAAGGAGATTCTTAGATATTATTCCCACATCTATCATAAGGACCTGTGGAGATTTCAGGCTGGTTGAGCTAATGGGAGGGCTATAATAATGTATTATGGCTCATCTGGTTCATTATACTTTTGAACATCCTACTCTGTCCACATTGTGGGTCTTCTTTCACATTTTTCCAGTGGTAATAAAAACAATAATAATTGATGGCAGCAAAAGCAATAAAAGTAGTCTTAATATTTTATACTATAAAACACTGTATGTTTAAGGTTGTCAAGGCATTTTCTAAATAAATGTTTTCATAAAGCAATAACCAGGCTCTCTGAACCATTATGCAATGCCAGGGAGAAGGTCATATAACTTTCCCATAAAAACTGCTTTTTTTGCATCAGATAAAATGTTCCACAATAATTGTATTGTCTGTCCATCACAGCACCTCAGGGAAGCATGCTGTTAGCAGGGTCATTTCTCCTTCACAGTTGAGGATACTGAAGCATAGACACATTAGTGGTAACTTGTCCAAATGAACACCATGAACTAGTGAACCAAATCACTGTGTGACAACGACACCACTCAAAGGCAGGTGCCACACAGCAAATGGCATCATGAAGGTTAATTTCAGATTAAACTGGGGCAGCAGGCACATTGGGTCATCTTGGGAAGATGTGCTAAAATGCACAGGGACAAGGTTAGTCATGGTTCATAAACCTTACCTGAGAGTGTTTAGGCATTCAACTTTATTTTCACAAAATAGTTGTGGCAGGAAGACTGTCTTTTATTATCAAAGTGGAATTAGAACACAATGATTTTTCTTCTTCCTAATAAGTATCAACAACTTCATCCACTTTGGACTGCCAGACTTAAGTCTACTCTTTTCATAAGGAGTGATTTTCAAAAATTTTTGACTGAAATCACATGAAATAATAAAGCCTGCTGGTTACATGCTCAAGAGCTGTTTCTAGGAACATGAGTTCACAGCAGCTGGCCTCACTCAGCCAAAGGAGTTAATTGCAGAGGGCAAGCAGAGCCTCTCGTAACAGAACCATCTAGAAAGTACCAAGATGGAAGGAAGTTTTTTTAAGTCATTTGCTCGTAAACTTTTTTGAGCACACACTCCTTCCCCCCGCCCTACAAATTCTGATGCACTATATACCCTAAATATTGCATAATATTTTAGAATGACCACAGACTTCATGATGCCCTCCACAGACTCCCTAGAGTGCCATGAATCCCAGATTAATCTCTCTCCCCTCCCCCTGCATCTCTCCTTCTTCTTCTCCCTCGCATCATTTCTAGTTTCAAAAAGGAAAACTAGAATCCAGCAAGGATAAATTATTTCATAATTATTCCTCATTGAAGAGATTCTTACCTCTTAGTTTTCCACAGCTCCAGAGTTCTTGCAACATCTAAGACATTGAGTACAACAAATATTAGAAAAAGATAGGTTTTTTTCCAGGCTCTATATTAATTCTAAATACACTTACATTCCAGCATCCTAAAGATGTGGGTATTCATCTTAGCAAGCTAATATCAATTCATGATATTTCATTGAGGTAATGGGAATATATACACTGACTTATCAAAGGAAAGTAAAGATGAATGCCAATGAAATTCATTTCACTGTATCATGAGTACTAATTTCGTAAAGCATACCTCTATATTTATAGCTTATAATAATGCTTTGAGATGGGTGCCTGGGTGGCTCAGTTGGTTAGGCAACTGCCTTCGGCTCAGGTCATGATCCTGGAGTCCCTGGATCGAGTCCCGCATCGGGCTTCCTGCTCGGCAGGGAGTCTGCTTCGTCCTCTGACCCTATCCCCTCTCAGGTGTTCTCTCTCTCTCAAATAAATAAATAAAAATTAAAAAAAAAAAATAATAATGCTTTGAGACATACCAGTATGATGTGAATAATTGTAAATAATTTTAAATTTTGAATTACTTCTGTCTCAGTTGTTTTTAGGTTAAATACTATATTTTTAACTGACAATACCAAGTGTTGGTGAGGATGTGAAGCAACCAGAACTCTCATGCATTGCTGGTGGGACATTTAGGAACATAGTTTGGCAGTTAAACATATACATGTCCATTGACTCAGTTATTTAACCCAAAAGAAAGAAAACATATGTCCTCCTAAAGAATTGTGTTAAGAATGTTTATATCAACTCTATTCATAATAGCCAAAAAATGGAATCAACTCAAGTATTCATTAATTTTTGGAGAAAGAGTAAACAAATTGTGGTGTCTATACACAATACAATACTTCTCCAGAATATAAGGGAATGGATTAGTTATATTGTCAATAGCTGGGATGAATCTTAAATATATTAACTTGAATGAAAGAAGCTAGACATGAGCATGCATAATCTATGTTTCAATTGATATAAAGTTGAAAAACATACAGAAGTAATCTTTGGTGATAGAAAGTAAAATATTGGTTGCCTCTGGAAAGGAGTGATTTTATTTGGAAAGAGGTACAGAGAACTTCCTACAGTAATGGCCATGTTCTAGATTTTGATAGGGATGTGAGTTAGATGGATATATATATCTGCCTACATTCATTGAACCACAGTAGTCCACCCTTATCTGCAGTTTTGCTTTCCACAGTTTGAGTTACCGTCAGTCAACTGCGGTCTCTTCTAATGAATCATCAGAGGTCCATGGCAGCCTAACACTCTGTCCCATTGCCTGCATCATTCACCTCACTTCATCTCATCATGTAGGCCTTTTATCATCTCAACATCATCACCAGAAGAAGGGTGAATATAGTACAAGATACTTTGAGAGAGAGATCATATTTACATAACATTTGTTATGGTATATTGTTGTAATTGTTCTATTTTATTATTAGTTATTGTTGATCTCTTACTTTGCCTAATATATAAATTAAACTTTTCATAGGTATGTATGTATAGAAGAAAACATAGTATTTAAATAAGCTTTGGTACTATCCATGGTTTCAGGCACCACTTGCAGTCCTGGAACGTATCTCCTGTGGATAAGGGGGGACTAGGGCATATACTTTTTTTTTTTTTTAACAATCTCCATGCCCAGCATGGAGCCCAATGGGGGTTTGAACTCATGACGCTGTGATCAAGACCGGAACTGAGATCAGGAGTGGAACACTTAACCGACTGGGCCACTCAGGCACCCCAAGTGTATATACTTTTAAGACCTGTGCATTTTACCATGTGTAAATTACACCCGCCTTCCCCCAGAAATAGAACTTCAGTCTGCTTCTGCATTCTCTTATCACTAGAGTTTCCGTGATAGCCTCTATGCCTTGCATGACCTCTGGGGCCTTTCCCTGGGTTTCCACAAGATGAGCCTCATGTGAACTCACCACACACCTGTTTACTGCTAATAGGTCTTTCTCATCTAGCTACATTTCCCTTATTACTTAAATGATTTCCTTCTAGGATTCTCATTTCTTTTCACCATCATAAATAAATCAATAACAGGACTTTATTTTTTTTAAACTTAGGCTTCAGGTCCTGAAATCTGTGGCAAGTCTGTCTCCAAAAGAGTTCATTTTAATATGGTAGTCATCAGCTTACTAAAAGCCCAACTAATTTTATATAGAGAAAGGTCACTCTTATGTTATGAGGTAACATGTGAGGCTGATGGACTTAACAGATGACTGATGATATTATGAAGGTAACGCTAAGACCAGTGGATGTCATTCATATGTGACTCTTTCACACAAAAGAATTTGGCATTTGGTAGCCTGGGACACTGTCTCCTCATGGCAGAAAGGGAGACAACAGCTAGGAGTTGGCTCTTCACTGTTTCAATAGAGAGGACATCATCTGCACTCAGTTGTGGCAATTTCTAGGTTACTTCAGGGAGGGTGGAGAAGTTGTCAGGGTGAGGACCGTGCTTCAGAAATTGATGCTGATCTCTTGCCACCGTGGCTGGCACTCTGTGGTTTGCGAGCTGAGAGATACTTTTTCTGGGATTTTGAGCTTGTCGAAATAAGAACAAAGCAAATAAGGGGAAAAAAGGCCAGGTGCTTTACCAATGCTACACGTAAGGTGTTTTATACTGTATTGTCTGGCAATTACTCTACAGTCCCAGGGCATAAAGTCATGCCATGGCTTCTAACATGAGCTTTGATCTCCATAGGACAATGTCACTGAGTCTAGAGATGTGAGGTAGCAAATTCCATCCCACACTTCATAAATTTGGGGCTACTATTACTTTAGTGTGGCTTCTTTATATTCCACTTTATTATGACTATATCTATATAAATGCAAACACTGTTTCTGTGGGCATAATTTCATAAAGCAAAACTATCTTCTATCTTTAGCAGTGAAATTCAAGTGGCAACTGTGACAAGCAAAGAAAAATGAATGCAGTTAACTTCAACCATTCCTGCTCATCTGAAAGCTTATGTCAGTTTCTAAATAAGCTTTTCATTTTTCTATTCAGTCTGCTGATCTTTGTTGATTTACAGCATGAATGAGCATGGCACATTGCAACTTGTATAGTGTATTTTTCCTAAATAATAAAACATTTATTGCAGACACATCAAGCTAGCTAGTGGCTCTAAATTATTGTGGCAATGAAGTGCCATGTTAACAACTCATTTACATCCTTCTGGTAACTCTCCATTACCAAGGTAAGTAATTTAATTCCATCTAGGAACAATGACTTTGCAAAGTGTATTTACTGCAATTTGGAAAAAATATATTTAAATTGGATTAGAAATTATGATGAGATCATTCTAACTAAATACAAACAAAATAAAGTATTTAGTCAGGATAGACTGAATTATCTCATACAATTTTTGGTAAAGATGTGCTAAAATACCTTCAGAGAGTTTTATATTTTCAGATATGCCAAATGTATGCTACTTGTGAATGTCCATGCGTTATAAATTCAATTCTCTCATTCATCTTTGACTTCAATTCTCTCTTTGGGTAAATTACAACTATTCCCCAACTAGAGCACCTCCAATTCCCTGCTATGCAACATGATGAAGACTCTCATATGTCCTCTTATGAACCTGTGAACGAATTCCTCTATACCGAGAGTGGGCTTCCTGAATCCCACTCAGAGAGCATGCACAGGTATTCGGTAAGGATGAACATAGACACTAGGATGAATCCATGCTTGAAGCATGTTTCCATACACAGCAAGGATCTAGAGATGTGCACATTCTCAGGAAGGAGGAGGACATACTCATTAAGGTTGGGCTCAGAGTGGGTGGGAATACACAGAAACTCCATAATCAAGATGCCCACATACACAGTACTCAGGAGGTACCCCTAAGTATGAGAATGTGCTTAATTTCATAATTGCTGCAGATTGTTGTTTAAAATAGCTGCAATTTACCAGCAATGCCGGTATCCCCATTCCATATTCTTTACATATTTTGTTTTATTCATAATTTTTGCTTATCTCATGGGTGCAAATTATTATTCCATTTTTGTGGTATTTATCCTACTACTAATGAGTTTTTAAGATGCTTATGATCAGTTTGAGCTTATTTTTCCATGAATTGTAAATGTAGAAGCTTTGCATGTTTTGAATTTATTTTTTATCATTTTTTGTTGTGATTGCAGGGGTTCCTGTCATATATATATATTGTTATATATTGTGTATGAGTATAATATATTACATATGTTATATAATTGAATAGTATGTACCATGTACTATATGCTACAGCATCCTTCATTATGTAACAGTAGTTAATTACATATACCAAAATCCATTCATGTTTTGGGTTTCTTCATACCACGAGTTTTGCTTTGGAGAATTTTATTGAAGACTTTCCCCACCCATGGTCCAAGTTACAGGGTAGTTTTTCTCCTTTTCTTCCAGTAGTTTTATAGTTTACCTTTTACATTTCGATACGTTATATCAGAACTGCACTCTTGTATGCAAGGCAAATTAGTGATCTGGGTTTATTTATTTTTTGATAAATA
Organism: Neomonachus schauinslandi; assembly: GCF_002201575.2. Classification (NCBI taxonomy): domain Eukaryota; kingdom Metazoa; phylum Chordata; class Mammalia; order Carnivora; family Phocidae; genus Neomonachus; species Neomonachus schauinslandi. Next base: position 79,315,906 of record NC_058406.1, on the reverse strand, counting down.
ATAAGCAGTTTCCAAACACACTTTTCTAAATACTGCATACATGCATTTATAGTGCTGTATTTATCATTTTTCCCACATATAAATAGATTTCTTTCTGAGTTATGTTCCTTTGGAATTCTTATTTCTTAGTGAACACCGTATTATTTTCACTAAATGGCTTTGAGGTTCATCTAAGTATCTGGAAGGGAAACTATCCCTCTTCACTCTTCTTTTTATGGATCTTTATTCTCCCATATGAAATTTAAGAGGAGTTTGCCAAGTTTCTAAGATTCATATGCAATTTTTCCCGGGGTTGCCTTGAGTTTATAGATTCATTGAAGGGAAATTTATCTCTTATAATGATAAGTTGCCCCATCCATAAATACAGAATCTTTTCCCATTTAGGTAGATCTGTCTTTAAGTCCTTTAATAAAGGCATTAATTATTATTATTGTTACATTAATTTATACATATATAACAATTTTTGTTACTTTTGTAAATTGCATCTTATTTTTCTATTATATTTTCTATCTGATTATTGTTGCTTTAGAGCAGGGTTGGGCAAACTTTTCCTGTAAAATACCAGATAGTAAATAATTTAGGCTTTGTGGGCCAGACAGTCTCTTTTGTAACATTCAACTCTGCCATAGTAGCAAGAAAGAAACCCTAGACAATATATAAACAAATGGGCATGGTTATGTTCCAATAAAAGATTATTTACAGAACAGGTGATGGCCAGGTTTGTCCAGCAGGTAATAGTTTGTCAACTCCATGCTATAGAGGAATAATATTCATCTGTTTATGCAGCAAATTTGCTGAGCTCTCTAATTAGGATAATTGGAGTATTGGTTGTATGTAGAGGGGTTTTTTTAAATATCGATAAATATATTATCTGTAAATAAAGGCAGTTTATCTCTTTCTTTCCAATTGTTAAACTTTGTTTCTTTTTTCTTAATTAGAAAGTTGGCTAGGATCTTCATCATTGTATTAAATAATAGCAGTGATAGTGGGCATCCTCGTCCTGATCTTAGCCTTTATGGGAATACCTCTAAAGTTTCTTCATTAAATATGATGTTTCACACAAGTTTGGGTTTTATTCAACTTTATCATTTGATGAAGTTAAGGACATTCTCTTCTGTTTCTGGTTTAATAATGTTTTATCAGTTTTATCAGAAATGAATACCATCATTTCATTCTTAAACTGCATTAGAACATGGTGTATTTTTCTCTCTAAATCACCTTTTTTTGGTATAAAAATTATATACAATGAAGTAAGTCCATTTTAAGTATACAGTGCAATGAGTAATGGCAAATTTATATAGACTTGAAACCACCATCCCAGTCAAGACATGGACCATTTCCATCGCCAAAAAAAAATTATATTTATACCTTTGCAGTGATTTTTTTTTTAAGATTTTATTTATTTGAGAGAGAGAGAATGAGAGACAGAGAGCATGAGAGGGAGAAGGGTCAGAGGGAGAAGCAGACACCCTGCTGAGCAGGGAGCCCGATGCGGGACTCAGTCCCAGGACTCCAGGATCATGACCTGAGCCGAAGGCAGTCGCTTAACCGACTGAGCCACCCAGGCACCCTACCTTTGCAGCGATTTTATCCCAGTCTCTAAAGTCAGGAAATAATCTGCCTTGTGCTACCATAGATTAGTTTTGCCTTTTTAGAGTTTCATATAAATGAGGTCATACACTACGTTCACTTTCATGTGTGCCTTCTTTTGATGAACATGTTTTTAATTTCATTGATGTTGAAAATATAAGTAATTCATTCCTTTTTATTGTTGAATACTATTTCGTCTTATCAATCCAGCAAAATTTGTTACATATATGTTTCATTTAAAATGTATTTTTCATCTTTATAAATTCTATTAGGTCTTTTTAATATCTTCTATTTCTTTCCTTGTTATGTTTTCACTACATTTTTTGGTATATGGAACATATTAAGATAGCTGTATTACATCTTTTCCTGCTAATTGTATTATTTCTGTCATCAGTTGGTATTTCTCCTTCTTGTGGGTCACAGCTTTTTGCTTTTTTGCATGCCTGATAGCATTTTTAGATGCTAAACATGGTTAATTTTATATTGTTAACTATTTGGATTTTTTTTATTAATTTTTTTATTCTTATATTATCCCCATACATTACATCATTAGTTTTAGATGTAGTGTTCCATGATTCATTGTTTGTGCATAACACCCAGTGCTCCATGCAGAATGTGCCCTCCTCAATACCCATCACCAGGCTAACCCATCCTCCCACCCCCCTCCCCTCTAGAACCCTCAGTCTGTTTTTCAGAGTCCATCGTCTCTCATGGTTCATCTACCCCTCCGATTTCCCCCCCTTCATTCTTCCCCTCCTGCTACATTCTTCTTCTTCTTCTTCTTCTTTTTTTTTTCTTAACATATATTGCATTATTTGTTTCAGAGATACAGATCTGAGATTCAACAGTCTTGCACAATTCACAGCGCTTACCAGAGCACATACCCTCCCCAGTGTCTATCACCCAGTCACCCCATCCCTCCCACCCCACCCCCCACTCCAGGAACCCTCAGTTTGTTTCCTGTGATTAAGAATTCCTCATATCAGTGAGGTCATATGATACATGTCTTTCTCTGTTTGACTTATTTCGCTCAACATAATACCCTCCAGTTCCATCCACATCGTTGCAAATGGCAAGATCTCATTCCTTTTGATGGCTGCATAATATTCCATTGTATATATATACCACATCTTCTTTATCCATTCATCTGTCGATGGACATCTTGGCTCTTTCCACAGTTTGGCTATTGTGGACATTGCTGCTATAAACATCAGGGTGCACATACCCTTTCGGATCCCTACTTTTGTATCTTTGGGTTAAATACCCAGTAGTGCAATTGCTGGATCATATGGTAGCTCTATTTTCAACTTTTTGAGGAACCTCCATACTGTTTTCCAGAGTGGCTGCACCAGCTTGCATTCCCACCAACAGTGTAGGAGGGTTCCCCTTTCTCCGCATCCCCGCCAACATCTGTCATTTCCTGACTTGTTAATTTTAGCCATTCTGACTGGTGTGAGGTGGTATCTCATGGAGGTTTTGATTTGGATTTCCCTGATGCCAAGTGATATTGAGCACTTTTTCATGTGTCTGTTGGCCATTTGGATGTCTTCTTTGGAAAAATGTCTGTTCATGTCTTCTGCCCATTTCTTGATTGGATTATTTGTTCTTTGGGTGTTGAGTTTGATGAGTTCTTTATAGATTTTGGATACCAGTCCTTTATCTGATATGTCATTTGCAAATATCTTCTCCCATTCTGTCGGTTGTCTTTTGGTTTTGTTGACTGTTTCCTTTGCTTTGCAAAAGCTTTTTATCTTGATGAAGTCCCAATAGTTCATTTTTGCCCTTGCTTCCCTTGCCTTTGGCGGTGTTTCTAGGAAGAAGTTGCTGTGGCTGAGGTCAAAGAGGTTGCTGCCTGTGTTGTCCTTTAGGATTTTGATGGACTCCTGTCTCACATTGAGGTCTTTCAACCATTTGGGGTCTATTTTTGTGTGTGGTGTAAGGAAATGGTCCAATTTCATTCTTCTGCATGTGGCTATCCAATTTTCCCAACACCATTTGTTGTCTTTTTTCCATTGGACATTCTTTCCTGCTTTGTCGAAGATTAGTTGACCATAGAGTTGAGGGTCCATTTCTGGGCTCTCTATTCTCTTCCATTGATCTATGTGTCTGTTTTTGTGCCAGTACCATACTGTCTTGATGATGACAGCTTTGTAATAGAGCTGGAAGTCCGGAATTGTGATGCCGCCAGCTTCGCTTTTCTTTTTCAACATTCCTCTGGCTATTTGGGGTCTTTTCTTGTTCCATACATATTTTAGGATTATTTGTTCCATTTCTTTGAAAAAAGTGGATGGTATTTTGATGGGGATATTTGGATTTTTTTAAATGAATGTTGGAAAATGTTCTGGATGCATTTAGTTTAGTGGGAATCAGTTGAATCTTTGCAGTCCTTGCTTTCAAGTTAGTCTGCGTCAGCCCAAAGGAGCTGTAGGGCCAATTTAGCTCCATTATTAAAAAAAAGAAAGAAAAAGAAAACTACCTAATTCTCCATGTTTCCTGAGACAACTTCCCTGTGCCTATGGAAGCACAAACATTCTCAGCATTGTGGGAGCTCTGATAGTTGTTTGCTTTCCAGTGTCTCTTTCCCCAGCTTCGTGGGGTTCATCCCACACAAGGTCCATGAGTACTCAGTCCAAGACTTGAAGGGAACTCTCTGTAGATCTCACGAGTTCTCTTTCTCTATGAAACTATAAACATTTTTCTCATATACTTTGTTCAGTTTTGTCATTGTTTAAGATGCCATAAATTTCAATCCTTGTGCCTCCATCATTAAGAGAAGCAGAAATCTTAGAGATATATAGATACATACTTTTTCCAGTTGCCTCAGTCTCCTCAAACTCTGCTCTTTCTCCCGTGTTTTCTGCTTGGGTTTCTTCTCCCTACATCATAGTTTGGAAAGTGCCTCCAGAAAGAAAGAAGAGAAGATAGCGAGGTTTGCTTCTTTCTTTACCTTCTCTCAGGGAGTCTATGCTGTGCTGTCTGTTGCTAAATCTGAAAAGAGGGCCGTTTCATTTTTTTTTTTTTCTGGTTTTCTTGGTTATGATGAAATTATTATTTGGATACCACTTACTCCATCAGGACTTCATGGATGTCTGATGGAATCTTAGGTAATGCACGACTGCATTTGGTTAGCCAATGGTTTATTTAGGACTTTTACATCAATGGCTTTTCTGTGAAACAGAACTTTTCTCTATTTGAATTATTCCATGTTGCTGTGTAATTGGTATTATACTAATTTCATAAGATGAATTAGACAGTATTTATTTTCTACATTTTGGAAAAAGTTGTGGGAGAAAACATCTGTTTTGTGTAAATTTTTTTTTTAAGATTTTATTTATTTATTTGACAGAGAGAGACACCGCGAGAGAGGGAACACAAGCAGGGGGAGTGGGAGAGGGAGAAGCAGGCTCCCCGTGGAGCAAGGAGCTTGATGTGGGGCTCCATTCCAGGACCCCGGGGATCATGACCTGAGCCGAAAGCAGTTGCTTAACCGACTGAACCACCCAGGCTCTGTTTTGTGTAAATTTGTTTACAACTTACTTTTAAAGGTGTCTGAGTCAGGAGATATTTTTAGAGGGAGGCTTTTAGATAAACATTTTATTTTCTTTAATAGGTTTTGATGTGGTCAGATTTTCTCCTTGTGATGATTTTGGCATGTTCTTATTTTCCAAATATTACTCTACTTCATCTAAATTTTTAAATGTTCTTATTTGTTATATTGTTTTAAAAATCTCTGTTGTATCTGTATTTTTCTTTCCTTTCCACCCCATATTTTTAAAATTTGCATCTCCTCAGTAAACTACATGAGTACAAATCTCCATCTCAGAGTCTATTTCTTGGGGAATCCAACCCAACAGTTGGTTATCCCCATAGTTAAAAAAAAAAATAGACTCTCAATCTAACAATATTAACAAAAATAAATTTAAAGTAATTAGAAACAAGGTAAAAAACAATTTTTTTAAAGAAAGCAGAAAATAATGTTATGACCTCAGGATGAGGAAGACTTTCTTGTACAAGTCAAATGAGCTGATACATGAAAAGGAGATTGTCAAGTTTCTATATGTTAAAATTCAAGTTTCTGTATGTTAAAATTTTCAGGTGCATTTTGAATAATCATTTAAAAAGTGAAAAGCCAAGCCAACAACTGGAACAAGTTCTCTGAGATGCATATATCCAATAAAATGTTAGCATCTGGAATATATAAAGAACTCCTATAACTAGATAAGAGAAAAACAAAGCAGCACCAGAGAAAATTGGACAAAAATCTAGAAAAGGCAATTCAGGAAAACGGAATTTGGTTGGACAAAATGTATAGGTGAAAATATTCTCAAACCATGTTAATTAGGCAAATTAAACACTACAGTGTTATATTGCCACTTTATACCCATCAGATTGACAAAAATTTATAAGTTTGACAGTATCAAATGTCAATGAAGAAGGAGAAACTGTCAGCAAGTGTGTAAATTTATGCAGTCATTATGGAGAACAATTGGGCATTAATACACTCTTAGGAATATATGTCACATAATTATTAGTCATGTTCACAAAGACATATGTATAAGTATGTTCATAACAACTGTTGTTTATAATGACAGAAAGTTACCAAAAAAGGAAATTATCCATAAATAAGGGAGAAGATAAATAAGTTGTGATATCATCATATGAAGAGGTATTATTACTCAGTAATGAGTGAGATAAGTAAAGCAACATGTTCCTGCATGGATGATTCATAAGTATGATACAATAATGTTTTATATCCTTAAGATAGGCAGTGAGTACACAGGTGTTCATTGTATTATTCTTCAGACATTTTGTGTGACTAAAATGTTTCTTCTTTTTTTTTTTTTTTAATTTTATTTATTTATTTGACAGAGAGAGACACAGTGAGAGAGGGAACACAGCACGGGAGTGGGAGAGGGAGAAGCAGGCTTCCCGCCAAGCAGGGAGCCCAATGCTGGGCTCGATCCCAGGACCCTGGGATCGTGACCTGAGCTGAAGGCAGATGCTTAATGACTGAGCCACCAGGCAACCCATCTAAAATGTTTCATAATAATTCTTTTAAAGAAAGAAAATATGAATTACCTTAAGTTACTAAAGAGATACCCCATCTGGCAGCAAGGAAAAGAGGATTAGAAAGTATTTTATTAAAAAGAAGGTATTTGAGTTGGAACCAGGAAGATATTAAGATTTCAACCCTGGAATTAAGGAAAAGGGCAAGATTCCATAGGAAAATTACAATGAAAGAAATTATGAATGTATAAAACAAAGAATATGTATGGGAATTAAAATGCAATCCATTTCTTATTTATTAATGTCATAATCAGCCAAATTCACCACATTTTACAGAAGAAAATGGTGAGATACAGAGATGTTAAGTAATATATCCAAGTTTATTCAGAATATACGAGTTGGGAATTGAATGCAGGTGCTCAGACTTGGAGACTCTCCATATCCCAACTACTATGCTATATTGAGTGATAAACCACATTTTTGCCCTTGACTATTTAAAAAAATTTCTGGATTTTGTGAACATTCCTATGTAATCATAATTTTTAAATATTCAGAGCTAATATACACAGAAAAAGAAGTCTTTTTCTAATTCGCAGGAAACAGTCCTGAACATTCTGTTGACAGTGTAGCCAAGTTGAGGGGTTATTAATATCATCCAAATAATCGTAATCAGAGCTACTTTCATCCCTCAGACATTGGCACTTAGCTGTTCCCATTCTCTGGTATACTCCTCTTCTAGATCGGTGCTGTCCAATAGAAATATGTGAGCCACAAATATGAGCCACATATGTAACTTAAAATTTTATAGCAGCCACATTATAAAATATAAGAATACAGGTGGAAATAATTATAATAATGTATTTTATATAACTCATCATACCCAGAATATCATTTCAGTATGTAGTCAGTATAAATATTAATAAGATTCTTAACATATTTGGCATATTAAGTGTTTGAAATCCAGTTTGTATTTTACACTTATAGGACATCTCAACTGGGACTAGTTATACTGAAAGAACTCAGTCGCCACATGTGGCTACTGACTATCATATTGGGCAGCAGGGCATGGACGAAGCCACTTTGTCCACACAGTGTTTGCTGTGGGTAAAATAAATTTCAGAGGAAACCAGGGTCATCCTGAAGGGGTCAGCAAACTTTTTTTTTTTTTTTAAAGATTTTATTTATTTGACAGAGTGAGACACAGCGAGAGAAGGAACACAAGCAGGGGGAGTGGGAGAGGGAGAAGCAGGCTTCCCGCGGAGCAGGGAGCCCGATGCTGGACTCGATCCCAAGACCCTGGAATCATGACCTGAGCCGAAGGCAGACACTTAACGACTGAGCCACTCAGGCGCCCTAGCGAACTTTTTTTCTTAAAGAGACAGATAATAAATATTTCAGGCTGGTGGGAAATGCGCCTTCTGTCACAGCTACCTAACCCTGCTGTTACAGCAGGAAAGCAGCCACAGATAATGCACCAGCAAGGTCATCCTATGACTAGCTCCTTCTCATCATTTAAGTCCCAGTTCTGATGCTTCTCCTACAGTGAAGACTTCTTTGAGCACATCACCTAGACTAGGCCCCACCAGGCATTCTCCAACCCATTACCTAGTTTTGTTGATTCGTAACACATATCGCCAACTTTAATTAATAATTGTTTACTTCCTTAGTATCTGTCACCCATATAACATTCATGATGTCACATTATCTTTAACATTTTGAAAAATTAAAAATTGCCTAATAAAGGAATGAGTGAATGTATGAATGAAAGAATTTTCCAGGCAGTTTTCTAAGTATTTTACAGAACTTATGTTATTTAAACTTTATAGAAATGCCACATTTCAGGAAGGCATCTTATCCCCATTTTATTGATGAGAAAGAGGTCAAGTTACCAGGCTGAGTTTACAAATCATATCAGTAGTCAACTAAAATTATAATAAAATGACTTCAAAATTCATGCTTCTAACTGATAAATCATGTATTCCAGGTATCTAAAGCTAGGTATAGGTGATAGAAATTAGGAGATTAATTCAAATATTATTCAATAAATGGACTTCACAAATCTTGGAGTATTCTTGCCTGTAATAACTAAAGGAAAGTGATGAGTTACTGATTACTTCTATGTTTCTAACTAGAATAACCTAACGTACTATGCACTATTAGCTTTTCCAACATTTCAACATTTATTATTTTATTTGATACTGGTAGGTATCCTGTGATGTAAATAAAGCAAAAATATTACTTATGAGAAAAGAAAAAACACAAATGTTAAGTGAATTGTCCAAATGTAAACAGTAAATTAGAAGCAATACCAAGACCATAACCCAGATCATCTATTTCCCAGGCATCTGCCTGTCCCACTAGCTACTTCTGGCATCAACAATTTCAAAAAGAAAAGAAATTAAGGAAGGAAGGAATCATCATCCATCTGTATGGTGACGGATGATAAGTATATTTATTGTGGTGCTCATTTCTCAATATATACAAATATCAAATCATTATGCTGTGCACTTGAGACTAGCATAATATTATATGTCAATTGTACTTGAAAAAAGGAAGGAACTTTTTTTCTTGTGGTCTAGTACACCTAATTGTGTTTTCAGGGTGAATGGCTGTAATTTGAGTAAATGATATCCCTAAATTATCTCTCTCCCTTTTTTGTACTGCTTCAAAGAACCAGATGAAGCAGTAGAATCAAATTTTTTTTTTAAAGATTTATTTATTTATTTGAGAGAGAGAATGAGAGAGAGCACATGAGAGAGGGGAGGGTCAGAGGGAGAAGCAGACTCCCTGCTGAGCAGGGAGCCCGAGCAGTAGAATCAAATTTAGGATAACACACTGCTTTTGTGCTGGGTCCTGGGGCAAGTGAGTCTGTACATGATCCCTTTACGAATAGAATCTCCATTCCCTACAGCTGTATGGTTCTCCTAGATGTAAGCCCCATTGGTTATCAAAGCCAGACATTTTGGAGAGTTCTCTCCAGCTCAGCTCCCAAGGGTTGGAGTGCCTGATGTGGGACAAAAGCCCCTCACTCCTCAGGGAGGAGGTTTGACTTGTGAGGTACCTCCCAGTTGTGAATCACTGTACCAAGAGTAGGGTTTTTGGTGAGACCAGGTCTCTGGCTCTCCTACCCATCTAGATGTGGCCCTTTTCTCTATTGTTGTGAAGGAGCCACTCAGCTGGTTTTCAGGTCTTTTTCAGAAAGAATTGTTGTATATGTAGCTGTAGATTTATTGTGTCTGTGGGAGGAAGTGAGTTCAGGATTTTTCTATGCTGCCATCTTGAAAAGCCTCTAAAACAGTTCCTTCTTATTGAAATGTATCTGGTAAAATGCACCATGCAAAAGTCCTAACTCTTGTCTGTATTGAGCCTCTAGGACAGATTCTGAATAGGAGATAAGACACCGAACTACTGAAATCTATTTCACCAGCTGCATTAAAATAAAAAGGAACAGTTTTTCTTTTTTTTTTTTTTTCTAAAGATTTTATTTATTTATTTGACAGAGAGAGAGACAGCGAGAGAGGGAACACAAGCAGGGGGAGTGGGAGAGGGAGAAGCAGGCTCCCCGCAGAGCAGGGAGCCCGATGCGGGACTCGATCCCAGGACCCTGGGATCATGACCTGAGCTGAAGGCAGTCGCTTAACCAACTGAGCCACCCAGGCACCCAGGAACAGTTTTTCTTTAGCCCAGTGCAACTAAATATATTTTTTAGGGTAATGGCTGAAAAATAGGACAATGACTTAAAATGCTTTTTGGGTTTGAGATTCCTTCCCTTTGAGAAAGTTACATGTAGGCATGCACGGGCATGCATGTGCACACACACACTCTCACACACACACAGCACACACAGCACACAGAGTACACAAACCAAATTTTTCTCCAAGGAAGCTCAAAACTATTTTATTGGATTTGCTCCACCTCTGAAGATGAGGAATATTGATGTGGGTCAAGATAAAGGTCAAGACACTAATAGTTGGTTCACACTTACTGAGACCTTTGCATGGCAAAGGATATATTTGAGAGCTGTTGTGAGTTTATATTAACGAGTATCTTTCAAGTCTGCTCCTTGGTCATCTCCTGGACCACATTCTTTTCTGTACTGTCTCTCGGAAAACACCTAGTGGTTGGTCCTGTAAAGGAACAAGCAACTGCTCCTAATTTTGAGGAACTCCTGCTGTAAGAAAGGCAGTAGAGCAGAATGGGGTCTAAAAGAAAGATATATCACCTGCCTTCTGGAACTGCTTTTAATCTGAGCTAAAAGTCTGTGACTCACCTCTCTGGGAGACCACATTTTTTTGGATGCCAGTGACTTATTAGTAACAGCAGTGTTGCTTCTCATTGTTTTCATCAGTTCATAAAGTAACAGGCTAGTTAATAGTCTGATTAAGCATATGTTGAAGGCATTATCTAACACAGAAGCATCAACAATAGATTTTTTTTACAAGAATAGGATATTCCCTAGAAAGAAGCCAATAGTCATCATAACAAAATTGAGAACTTTGTTAAATTTCTTAGATTTATTTCAGAACTATTATTTGGAAATAATAATCACATTACAAAATGGGTACAGTAACCTTTTCAGTGTTTAGGTTCCATAAAGATCTCAATCTGAGTCCTGATCCCAGGAGTGTTGCTATAGACTGTTAATGTCCCTCCCAAGTTCATTAGTCGAAACCTACTCCCTAAGGTGATGGTGTTTGGAGGTGGTGACTTTGGGAGTTGATTAGGTGATGAGAGCAGAGCACTCATGAATGGGATTAGTGCCCTTATAAAAGAGACCCCGGAGAGCTCCCTCAGCTCTTCTACCATGTAAGTTTATAGCAAAAAGATAGTCATCTATGAACTAGGAAGTGGGTCCTTACCAGACACTGAATCTGCCAGCACCTTGATCTTGGACTTCTCAGGCTCCAGAACTGTGAGAAATAAATGTTTGTTGTTTACAAGACACTCAGTCTATGATATTTCTGTTATAGAAATTGTGTGGACTAAAACAGGTATCTTAGCAGTGTTTGGATGTCATGTCATGATCAGGCTCTACTCCACAGTTTTGAAGTTCTGTTCAAATTTGCTTGTGGAATTAGGTCAAGTTTGCCCTGGAAGTTGGCATATTTTCTCACTCATCTCTAAACTGTAAGTCTTACATTTCCCTTGCCATTTCCCAAATAAATACCCTAGGTAGTTCAAAAGAGGTCTTAAAAATTTGGTTTTTCAATTTTTGCAGTAATTATAATTTTTTTAAGTAAAGTTGTTCTTTGGGTTCCACCCTATTGGAGTCATTGGATGAGTTACCTAACTTCATTATGACTCAGTTTTTTTATCAGTCAAATGGAAATAGTATAATACCTACTGCACCGGACTGTTATAGGGATTAATTGAGATAATGCACTGAGGTCAGCACCTAACACATACGAAAGGCTTAAAAAATACTGACCATTATTATTTCTGTTCTTCAGTACCTTGTTGTATTGTCACAGATTTCCAGGTAGAAAAGTTCAAAAGGCATGAATCACAGAGGTGCTGCTTTTGAAAATGATAAAGCCCCAGTGCCAGGAGGAAGTAGATTTCAGGAGACATTTGAAGAACAAGAAGGTACTTTCCATATTGAGAAACTGTTCTACTCCTGAGAGGTGGTAAGAAGTAAGATGTGAATAGGAGGGCAGGTGACAACAGGGGCATTGAGAGAATGTGGCAGGTGAGGAGAGGTGAGGATAAGAGAAGGGTGGCAGACACAGGAACTGAATGTTTCTGGTGACTTTGTGGAAATAAGCTTTGAATTTCACTAGGTAAGGTAGAAGGATATTAAGAAAATGTCTCAGAAATGAGATTTTGAGCATAATGGATCAGAGGATGGCTGGGTTTAGAAAGAGGTAAGAAAAATTGTAATAAATGAATCTGAAATGACCTGAACACCAGCTTGCAATAAAATGAAAACTCCCCACAGACCAGTGAGAAAGCTAGCAAATGTGGGATAAGAAAAAAATTGAAGGGATTGACGAATAAATAGGTAGACAATACCTTAAAAGAGTAACATATCTGTCATAAACTTCATAGTTCTAGACAATCAGCATTGCTACCTAAAGTTAATAGCTCTTAAGAAATTCAAAACTAAATATCACTTCATAAAGTAAAAGAGAACACAGGAGCGAGCAGCTACTTTCCCCCAGCCATAATGAGAAAATGCAAACACGAATTAAGAACACACTGACTGTTACAGTAGCCTTCATTATGAAGTGTCAGTTCTGGGTTCTGCCACTTGAACAGAACAAAACAAAAATTTTAAAAATTATTCTCTTTACTGCCACTGGGTGAGTTATGAACCAAAGAAATTAACGAAGGCAAATGAAAGCAACTGACAATTTAAGGCTTGCTTACCTGTTGCCTTAGGGTGGTAGGTAATGTAATGATGTCAATTAAGGAAGAGTTCTTTATTCTCATTCATGACTCCTGCCCATAAAATGGTGGGCAGGTTTTTTCCTCAGTGCTATCTTTCCAATGATTACCTGAAGTCATCATGCCATTAGAGTCTTTAGTTTAAATTCTGCCTGCCACTTCTCATTCCAGAAGGAAAGAAAACAAAACAAAAGACAGGATCATTTTGTCCTTCAATTACTGCAACCTAATCAATGGTCCTAGAGACAGAAGGATTTTTCTTCTTTTTCATCATTTCTCACTTTACTCTTTCTTACCCTAAAGTCACACTTGCCTTTTCTAGTTGAGCCCTCACCCTCTGCTCCTTCATGAGTGGGTGGAGCATCACATCTCTCACAGTATCTTGACTAATAACCCTAGAAGTACAACCAAAAGAAGACCAAGCAAAACAAAAGTTCATGCTATAACTCACTGAAATAAATGCAATATTCTAGGACCTAGAACATATTGACTGGCAGGTCTTGTATTGATGATTTTCTTTAGAGAGGGTGTTTGGGCAGGGTCTGGGATGTTGGGGTTGCAAGCTAAGTGGAAATATAGTTGAATTTTCTAAAATTACAATGTATGACTTGGGTGAACACAGATTTGTTCAACAGAAAGAGTTTTTTAATTTAAAGCTTAGAATAATAAACTTTGGTGCAATAAAAGAGGAATTACTATGGTACCACTCCATAAAACTGATAGAGTGCCTACTACATGTCACATATTGTTCTAGATGCTAGAAACATGAATACTTTTTTTTTAATTTTTAAAAAGTTTGTGTAAAACTTAGAAAAATTATGGTCTAAAAGAAGACATACTCAAATATACACAAATGGATAATTTCCATCCAACCTGATAAATGCCATGATAGGAAAATGCACAAGGCATTGTGGATACACTGAACTGAGAGAAGGGTCAAGGAAGACTCATCCAGTAGGTCATGCATGAGCTGAATCTTGAAGAATGAATAGGAATTAGCCAGTAGGAAATGGAATGAAGAGTGAGAAAAGCATTTCCATGCAGAAATGTCATGAGCAAAGGCAAAGAGGCATGAAACAGCTTGGTGTGAACAGCCAGGAACTACCAGCAGTTTGCTGTTGCTGGAGCATAAAATGTGAAGAGGAGAGGAGGCCTGAGCAGTAGGTAGGAATGGTTTGAGTTTTATCTTGCTGCAGAAGAGATAATTAAAGGAAGTGACATGAAGTTTGCTTTTCACCAAGACCTCTTTGGAACTTGTGTAAAGAAAGGATATTCAGTGTGACTGACTGGACTATATTATCATTCTCATCTCCTCATTCACTCCTTATAATAAAATTAGATGCTCATACCCTTTGCTATATGAGTTGCAAGGCTTCCTCCTAGAGTCTATAATTTTCCCACTCCATTGATGTTGTGTTTGGGTTTGGCCAATGGAATATGGACAAGAATTGCAATGTTTCAGTTCCCAGCCAAGGCTCTATGAGGCACTGTAAGTTTTCTCTAGCCTTCTTCAGATTCCTTCCCCTGCCATGAGAAGAAGGGTACCAATTAGCCATTCTTCTTTAAGTCTGAGTTCCAGATTGATGAAACTGACTCAAATCCTGGAACCAATCCAAGCTCAGCTGAACTCAGCCAAACTGTAGCAGATCTACAAATTAATGAGCATGACATACATATTTGTTACTTAAATCATTGAGATTTACACAGCATTATCACAAGTGAAATCAGATTAATACAGGGAGGAAAAAACAAATACAGGAAGATCAGTCCAAAGGTTGTGTCTATAGACAGAGAGAAAGATTATCAAGACTTGAACACAGCAATGATAGTAGAGATGAGGACAAAGAAGGTAGAGGTGGAGATAAGAAATATTTTAGAATAAAAGTCTACGTTTGATAATTGATAGTGGGGCAGTGATGAGGACGAATAAGAATTTAAGGATGGCTTTTAAATTTCTAGAATGGATAATTAGATAAATGATAGAGCCATTCATGCAAATGTGGAATAGAAAACAAATTTATTTATTCATTCTAGAAAATGTTTATTGGGAAATAATTCCTTGCCAACTTTAGTCTAGACACTGAATATATATATGGTCAATAGATCAAAAAGTTTGCTGCCCTTCTGGACTTTACATTCTATTTGGAGAGATGAGTACATAGGTAAGTAAGTATGAATGCTTTTAAGTACTATGAAGCAAATAAACAAAGAATTATAATTTTTAAAGTAGTGAATAAGTAGAGAGGGCTCCTTCATACAGGACAGTCAGTGAAGGACCCTTTTAAAGAGGTACCTGGGCTGAGGCCCAATGGGTGAGAATGAGCTGCCTAAGGCAGATGCAATGTTCTCTCGGAAAAAGGAATAGTGATGATTAAAAGTCCTCAAGGCAGGACAGAGCTTAGCATTCATTTCTGAAAAGAAACAGGGTTAAGGGAGTGGGGAAAAATATGTTTTGGTCGTGGAAACATTTAATTTGAGGTGTCCATAAGATATCCAGGTGGAGATATTGAGTTAACAACAGGAGGTACGAGTCTGAAGTCCCTGAGGGAAGGCACAGGTCAGGCTAGGAGTACAAACTTTGGCTCACCACCTTGTAAGTGGCATTTTAAACATGACTGACTGAGATTGTCCAGGATAATTTAAAGAGTTAAAAGGGATGTTGTCCTAAAAATAAATCCTAAAGGTCACAAATATTTTTAGGTTTTTTTTAGAGGGAAGTACACCCAAAACAGACTGAGAAGAAAATCTAAGAACTAAGAGAGGGTGAAACAACAGAAGTCTCGAGTATATTTATCATAGTTTTTGTTGTTGACATTGTTTTCCTGTGTAAAATTGCAAAATCTTACAACAAAACCAATTTATTTTTATGCTCATGGGTCTGCAGGCTGGCTGTACTTCAGTTTATCTAAGCAGTGCCAAGCTGCACCAGGCTGGACCCCAGACCTCTTGGTAGTTTCAGACCTACCCACATATCTTCATTCTGGGGCCCAGGTTGTAGGGTTAGCTGCTGCCTCTGAGATGTTTTTATAATGGCAGATCACAGGAACTCAAGGCTCTGAGTAAAGACACACATTGCCTCTTAAGACTGTGCCTTAGAGGGGTGCCTGGGTGGCTCAGTCGTTAAAGTGTCTGCCTTTGGCTCAGGTCGTGATCCCGGGGTCCTGGGATGGAGTGCCACATTGGGCTCCCTGCTCAGCGGGGAGCCTGCTTCTCTCTCTCTGTCAAAAAATAAATAAAATCTTTAAATAAAAAAAAAAAGACTGTGCCTTAGAACTGATAGATTCTTACCCTCCAACATTTCATCAGCCAAAGCAAGTCAGGTGGTCCAGCCCATCATCAGTGTCGCAGGAAGTATATTTTACCCATTCTAGAGGGAGGTTCTGCAAAGTCACATGGTAGGGGGCTCAGATACATACTTCTAATTCAGAGAAGAAAGGAAAAATTAGGAGCAATGATCTAACCTACCACATCAAGGAAAGTTTCAAGGAGAGAAATATCAGCAGGGCCAGTTATTGCAAAGATACCTAATAATATAATAACATAAGACTGGGCAGAATCTATCTTATTGGCCTAAAAAGTTATTTCTGGTAATGCTAGTGGGACCTTTTCTTAGAGAGTAGTAGGAACAGAAGCTAAGGAATGAAGAGCAGCTTAAGAAATTGAGAGAATAGTAATAAACTACTCACTTAAGTTTGGATACTAAAAGAAGGAAAAGCAAAATTAAATAAGAATATTTTGTTGTTATGTATATATGCTTGTTTTTGGAATGGAAGAAATGGGAGCATACTTTTTCATCATCATTATCATCAAAAACCTTTATTGAGGGCTTCCTATGTAGCATACTCAGTTTTAAGAGCCTCATGTGCATTGTTTTATTTAATCCTACAACAAACCAGTATAAATATTATCTTACCCACTTCACAGATGAGGTAACTAGGACACAGAGATTAAGTATATTGCCTAAATCAGGAACCTGGTAAACAGCTATCAAGACTTGCTCCTCACAGTGTGCTCATAGACCAATGCCTTGGTGTCATTTGGCAGTTTGTGAGAAATTCAGAATTCAAACCTACTAAAGCAGAATTTGTGTTTGCAGCAAGATATCTTGGTAATTTTACACATTAAAATTTCAGAAACACTCTTTAATATAATATCTGGTGCTTTTTAAAATCTAAAACCTATTACCCCATTTTCTGGTAATAGCAACTATTTTTTTCTAGAAACTTCAGACTTTTCTTTAATTCTTCCTCTTCTTTTTAACATCTTCACATTTAAGAAATTACCAAGTACAGTATTTCCTCATTATCTGTGGATTCCATTTTTGTAAATTCACCTACTCACTAAAAGTTATTTGTAATGCCTAAATCAATGCTAGCTTCATTTTCATAGTCATTTGTGAACATGCACAGAGTTGGAAAAAGTTTGACTCGTTGACACACATGTTCCCAGATGAAGCGGAACAAAACATACTCTGCCTTGTTTCAGTTTCAGTGATGTAAACGAGTGTCCTTTTTCTGGTCTATTTAATGCTATATTGTTCACATTTTGTGTTTTTTGTTGGTGATTTTGATGTTTAAAATGGTTTCTGAGTATAGTGCTGAAGGGCTGCATGGTGTACCTAAGTGGAAGACAGTTGTAATGTGCCTTACAGAGAACATACATGTTAAATAGGCTTCATTTAGGCATGAGTTCTAGTGCTCCTGGCCATGAGTTCAGTGCTCATGAGTCAACAGTACAGTACATCCAAATTCATCTATCTGTATGTGAGGCCAGGCAGCTCCAAAAGTACTAGAGTAACATGTATCATGCATGATGAAACTATGGAAAAGTGGCTAAAGTTTGTGGATTCATGATATGACAACCAATTTAAAAAAAAAGTAGTGGGCAACATTATTGTGAGGCTGGAAGGAAAAGAAATTTATGGTCACATTACCAAGAGTCAGGGAATGTTAAACCCTTTTTTTCTTTTTTTTTAATGGGGATAGGGAGTGTCTTTAATTACTTCAATGTCAATTTTCTTATGATACCATTTTGTTTCTGCCATTTCTGGAAAACAAATATGAGGAAATGGGTTGATTGCAAGTCCAAGAATCTTTTCATCCAAACTAACTTTGCAGTCAAGAATCAGGCAGGAAGGACTGAAGCCAACAAGCACAAAATTAACAAAATAAAAGAGTTGAACCAGACTTTGATTTGTGAGTCTGAACACAAACTGATGGTTTTAGGCTATACCAGACAGGATGCTTGGTAGTATGCCTACTACCAATTCAGGCTCCCTATATCCCTGAGTAAAAACACCCTGACCTGGGGACACAGGCAGGGTCACTCTGAACCAACAGGGCCAACACTCAGACCTAGCCAGTCAATGATATGGGGAAGCAAGGGTAAGGTCATGAGGCTCTCTAGGGGCAGAGAGTCAGCCCTAAGATTACTGCATTATTTCCAGATGATTCTGATCCAAAAACTAAGGTCCACATTCAGAGATTAGGAAACTGGTCAAGAAGTTGTGGTCAGGGATCCAGAGTAAAGCTATTTCCAGGAGTCTGGAGGGTGGGTTTAAACTGAGCAACTCTTGACAGCTCCATTTGTCTCTCTACCTCAGAGAAATTCTCCACCCTTCCAATGTTCATTAGGATGAAGATGGCTCCAGAATCCACACCCACCCTGGTTTGCTTTCTTAGTTGGGGAGTTTCCTGAGGACTCACTTAGCTACTGCTTGGGATTTCCCTATAGAAAGACAACGCCCAGAGAATCACTGCTTCCTTCCCAGTGCAGATTTTTCTAAGATCCATGTCTTTGTCTTGCCCATTGTTGGCTGGTGCCAGCCTGTTCATCACAGCTTTCAAAGCACCAGCATGACATTGAAAATTCATGGTGGTGACAAGTCTTCTGCAACTGAGACTGCTCAGTTGATGCATTGTTCCTGGAGTTCTGAACAGAGGGAAGGTTTCACAAACTTTTCCAACAAATGCAAACTCTGCATGCTGGACACATTCTTGGAGGCTTACATACATCATCCCACTTTACTATTATGACAACCCTAAGGGATGGGCATTTTTATCCTCATTATACTCAAAAATGAAACTGAGGCCCAGCAGTAGGCACTTAATCAATATTTGATTGACTTTCTTATTCTCTTAGAGTGCTGTAGTGTTGTTATCAACAACAAAGCTAAGGCAAGAGAGTGAGGGAGGAGATCCTTTTGGTTTGCTAAGGAATAATGTCCTAAAAACATAAATGCAAAGGTTTGAGGGATTCAAGAAATCATCTAGCAGATCAGGTAAATATGGTATTATTTTGGCAATTGTGGCAATAACATGGAAGAGGTTTGCCTAAGTTTCAAAGCCAATTATTGAAAGATGTAAGACTCAGGTTTTCTTAATCTTAGCATAGGATCGTTACCACGCCGAGGGAAAAATGGAGGTTATTCTATGTCCAGGCCCAACTGAGCAGCCCACCGGAGTTCAGACTCACCTTCCCTTCAGTCCCACAGGGGTTTAAAAACTCACCAACCCTCTTTGGGGAAGCACTGGCCACGGACCTTGCCAGCTTCCCAAGAGAGGCCACACGATGCACCCTCCTCCAATATGTGGATGACCTCCTCCTCGCCAGTGACACACAAGAAAACTGCACAAAAGGCACAAAGGCTCTCCTACAGCTCCTGTCAGACTCGGGATACCGAGTGTCATGGAAGGCACAAATCTGCCAACAACAGGTCCGATACCTCGGTTTCCTCCTCACCCAAGGGAGGAGAAAACTGGGGCCAGAGAGAAAGGAAGTTGTCATCTCGCTGCCACAGCCCCAGATAAAAAAGGGCCTATGAGAATTCCTGCAGGCTATGGGATTCTGCCGCATCTGGATCCCTGGGTTCTCAGCAATAATAAGACCCCTCTATGCTCTCTTAGGGGGACCAGATCAAGAACCCCTTGCCTGGACTGAGGAAACAGAAGCCTCCTTCACAGAGATAAAGACTGCCCTGGGGCAGGCTCCAGCCCTGGGCCTACCAGATATAGAAAAAAACCCTTTAATCTCTTTGTAAAAATAGCGCTCAGGGTACTCACCCAGACTATTGGGCCCTGGTAACGGCCAGTTACATACCTGTCAAAGAAGCTGGACCCCGTGGCCGCGGGATGACCACTGTGCCTCAGGGCGCTGGCAGCCACAGTCCTACTCATCAAGGAGACAGACAAACTCACCCTGGGGCAAGAACTTAAGGTCAGATAGTATGCACATACTCTGGGTGGGTCGAAGCCTTCCCGACCAGGACAGAGCAGAGCTGGGAAGTAGCTATAATCCTCTTGCTGGAGATCGTGCCCGTTTGGCCTGCCATTAACAATCCATAGTGACAATGGACCCGAATTTGTAGCAGACATTGTACAGGTCTTAACCAAATCTCTCAACACCACCTGGAGACTCCACACAGCTTACCAGCCCCAAAGCTCAGGGAAAGTAGAGCAAATGAATCACATCCTCAAGGGAAATTTAGCAAAGTTTTGTCAGGAGACTAACCTCCCATGGCCGGATTTGCCACCCCTTCAGCTCTCCTGCGTGCTTGCTGCATGCCTGGGACATTAGGTTTCTCCCCATTCAAATTAATATATGAACGGCCTCCCCCATGCTTGGGGAGCCTTCCAGGAAACTTACATCAGGTTGGAGATAAAGAAATAAAGGAGCAGGCCCTGGGGACCACCCTAAATAAATTACAAAACTACACCATTGAGAGGGCCCCAGTCTCCTTAGGGTCTCAGGTACACTCCTTCCAAACAGGGAACTCAGTTTGGGTCAAATATTGGAAAAAAGACCCCCTCAAACCACAGTGGACAGGGCCCCACACTGTTGTACTAACAAACCCCACTGCCCTCAAGGTCTCAGGTGTCACCCCATGGGTCCACCACTCCAGAATGAAAAAAGCCCATCATTTGGATGAGGAGTCACGCCAGTGGAAAGCCCAGCAAACCCCACAGACCCACTCTGGCTTCACCTTCGAGGAGACCCCACTGACTAATGGACACCTGCTCACTGTGGTCCCTAGCTCTCATAGGCATGATTTCCCTCATCTTAGGAGTCGGATTCTACATTGTTGCCCCTTCTGGCTGGACTTTTCCCTGGAGACTTGCCATTGTTGTTTGTTGGGTCACTTTGGGATGTATTGCTGCATTTTCCTGCTCGCAGGCTCCCTTGCCCTCGCCTTCTTCCCTGTTGCCTCTGGGAAGGCTCGATGCCCCTGCATGGGAGCGGACCAGTGGGGCACTGGGTTCAGTTCTTGCACCTGCATGCCTGTCCGATGTTATGCTGGGGCCACCCTCTGCATGCATTGTGGAGGGGATTGTTGGGCCGGATGGATGGCTAGTGCCGAGAGAAGCTGTGGAGGTGGAGGATGTGAAGACACTGTTGTTTGCTGGACCTGTCTGGCCTGCCATGGGATGTCAAGTGGGGGTGGAATTCAAGATTGGGTGCAGAAGGGGGAGGACAGGGGGGTTGAACAGGACCTGACCCATCAGGAGCCTGACTCTTGTCGGCCTCTGCTGAGGCTCCCTCCCTATCGGGGACCTCTCAATCTAGACCCTCAGGTGAATGGTGTGTTGGGGGCAATCCATCACTTGCTCGGCACAGCTAGCCCTCAGTTGGTTTCAGATTGCTGGCCCTGCCTGCAAGCCGGACCCCCTTGGCTTGTGGCAAGCCCACTGAGTTTCCTCAACCTGACCAGGCCCACAGGTGACCCTCCCAAACCCGAAGAAATAGACCCAAAACCGGCCAATGTATTGTTGTCTTACCTGGCCCCTGACTGTGTCCATAATCCTGGGGAAACACATTCAGTAGGAAGGCTATCTGTCTCCAGACTCACAGCTGCCTTACGCTTGATGGGTGCATGTCTGCCACACCATGGTGTACTCCAGAACTTGGCACCTTTTTCATGTGCGGAAGGTATATTTACCAGTGCTTACCGGCTAATTGGATGGGGACATGTGCATTGGTGCTTCTTACTCCCCAGGTAGATATAATCCCCAATAATCAATCCCTTCCCATTCCCTTATTGGCACATACACAGCCCAAGAGGGCCATCCAATTCATTCCACTGTTGGTTGGATTGGGCATAACAATGGCCATGAGCACTGGAATAAGAGGAATCGCCTCATCCTCCTACCATTACCAGAAACTGTCAGAGAATCTCGCAGAAGATATGGAACAGGTAGCCAAGTCTATAATGACCATACAAGATCAGATAGACTCCCTCGAAGTAGTGGTACTACAGAATTGGAGGGGTTTGAACCTGCTCACTGCTGAAAAGGCGGGACTTTGTCTCTTCCTAAATAAGGAATGTTGTTTCTAAATGAACCAATCAGGGTTAGTCAGAGACATGATTCAACAACTACAAGATTCGGTTGCACACAGGAGAGTCAAGAATTAGCAAATTCTTGGGGCAATTGGTATAATATCTGGAGCTGGCCTACATGGCTCCTTCCCCTAGCTGGTCCTCTCCTCATGCTCCTATTGGCATTCCTGTTTGGTCCGAGCATTATTAATCTCATCACCCAATTCATCAGCTCTTGGATAGAATCAATTAAATTACAACTACTGGTAACCCAATGCAGACCTCTAGACTGGCAAGAACCCTAGTAATAATCACTGCCCATTCAAGTAAAAAAAAGGCATCACCCCTTAGAGAATGAAAATGATGCCCTCTAAACTAGGTGTTTAAAGGGGCATCAAAGGGGGGGAATGATAAGGAAAAATCTGTGTTCTAAGATGGCCAACCGAGGCAGCAAGGGAGTCCCAGTCCCTGCCCTGGGGCTCTTCCAGGTTCTTCTCCCTGCTCGGCTTCCCGCACATGCCAAAGTGCCAAGTATGCGGAAGTAGAAATGTATAAATTACCCCCTCTGTCTGTGCTTGGGGCTCAGACCTTTGGAGATCAATCTGCTCTGGACCTGCCAGCATTAAATAAACCTCCCATCCTCCAAGATCTCTGAGTGCCACTTGGTTCTTCCGTCAGGCAACCCAGTCCAGGTTCCGTAACAAATAGAATGGTAAACTGGTCAAAAGGAGAATTTAAGGAATAAAATTATGAACTTTGTCAGGCAAAATATGCTGAGATAAATTTTCTAAATTAGAGATGAAGCAATTTAGTTATTTACAGGGCAACAAAATTTTAACCCTTGGGGTCATTTATCTTCTCTGCTGGACAGAAATAATTTGCATGTCTACTGGACAATAATCTACAGGTTAATACGTATCTTCACAAAAATTGTTCCTTAATCAATAGTGTATAATAAAACTATAAAAAGTCTAGTCCTTGGAGAATAAAATAATTCTTGATTGATCTTATTGGCAAATGCTTCATATGGTTTTGAAAGTAAGTGTAGTTATTCTTTGCCTTATTTCTGAGGGGGATCAGAATTGCCACCGCAAAATAAGCCACTTTGGTATAAGTGTTATTTTGAGCTGAAGGCAACTGAAAAATAGCAGACAGTGGGAGAGCACTCTGCCCTCTCATTATTTTCCTGGAAGCAGGGCATAAATTTCTCACGTGAAAGGACCCTTCCTTGTACCAGGAAAAAAAAGCATGACTCTCATAAATGGAGATGGGGAGTTGATGCTGAAAGTGAGTCTGCATAATCAGACCTTACTAAAATAACCCTTATATTCCATCATCTCCCCCATGTATTTCCTAGTCACTGTCCTACCATTTACCATCCCTAAAACCCCAACTCCTTTACCTTTTGTCTAGTTACTTCTCCACAATTTATTGCCCTTTGTTAAAATGGTATATGAACCCCAAGTCCAACCACTCTGGGTTTTCACTTCTTTTCTGTGAAGCTCCCATGCACATAAAGATATTAACATCAATAACAACAATATGCCTTTTTCCTGTTAATCTGTCTTTTGTCAGTTCAGTTCTGAGGCCTCCAGGTACTGAACTTAAAGGGGTAGAGGATAAGTTTTTTTTCCTCTACAGTTCCAAGTTTGGGTGATTTTTCTTATATTCCTCTATAAAAATGTGGTTACAGTAAAATCCAAGAAATAATGTACAAATTAAGGGCAACTCAATACCTGGTGCACAACAGATGCTCAACACATGATAACTAAGTGTCTGATACTGGGCTTTCTCCATCATCCCCTAATCCTTTGTGTGATTACAAAGTTCCAAAAGGAAGGTATTGTGAAAACAGTAGCAATGGTAACAAGTCTGGATAATCTACAGTTCTCCATTTCTCAGTGTTTGACAAGAAGCAACATGGAACATCAGCATAACTCCCTGAACAGTAAAAAGCTACTTTCGCCAGGTGGGTTTGAGACAAGTTGCCCCTATTAGAATATAGTAGAGAAAACTAACCAAGCATTATTGATATTGTGATGCCTGTTAATGTTGTTCTGTTATTTGGTCATATTCCTGCATTTCCACTTACTCCCCAGGTACTGCAAAAGCAACTCTGTTGGAAAGCTCACTAAGTACACACCACTATCTCCAACTGGTTTTAATATGTAACATGGCACAATTTAAATATTTCTCCTGTACAGATACTTTTTCCTCTTTATTACAAATAAATTACTCAGCTCACAAAATTATCTGAACAGGAAGGCGCCAGTAAGAGTGCATTATTGTTTGCTGGTTGAAGAGATAAGCAGTTAAACATCTAGAGGTGAAGTAGAGGACAATTAACATCCCAGCCCACTCAATTATCATACAATGCCCACTTCTCAGGGAATTAGAGCTATTACAATCTGCTACTATGAATAAATGAGTATTTTAGCTCTCAGAGGGTAATGCAATAGTCTTGAAAATAATCTTTTTATGAGATTGTGGCTTTATCAGTTATAGTTTAGAGTCAGGATAAACACTGATTATGTATCGCATTATAATGACTGCTGGAGGGTGCTCGCGTTTGGGTTTTCAATGTTATTAATTTTGCAGTTCTACTCCTCTTGTCTAATATGCTTTGTGGAATCAGTCTTGTCAAAGTGACTCCAGCTCACTTTTAATGCCATCTTTCTTAGTGAATTTTAGCAGCAAAGAAAATTAAGTTGTAAAAACTGCCCAAAAGGAAATATTTTCTAAAGGACTTGTGGCACGAGGTTTTCCAATGTAAATGGGTCTAGGACAGCATGGTCTCTCTGACACTGAACTGTGCCGAAAACACTTAAGAACAGCTTAGGCACAGCTTCAAAGTGAAAGAAAAACAAAAGAGAATACGGAGTCTGTGTGTGTTCTCTTGGTCTCATGCAATGTAGAAAAGCATTTTGTTTGTTTGCAGTGTTTAACGAAAATCTTCTTCCTGGGACATTTTGACCCAGTTCTTTGAATCTTCATCAACCAAGTTGCTGATTTCCTCTGCAGCACCAAGGTTCTAAGGGTTTTTATTTTTTATTTTTTTTTTCTTTATTTGACCAGCAGACAAAAGCAAAACTAAATACATGATAGTGTTAGAGAAGACTGACTACGAAAGAAAGCCTTCGAGGGCCCCGAATAGTGGACCATATGTGAAATCAAATGGGCCAGCCATTGCATCAGCTGTGAACATATTGCACCAACTGGGAATGAAAATAAAACATTCAACTACCAACTGTTATAATCTGTAAATAGTCAAACTAATTCCTGTGGGCTACAAAAATACATGCAAAGGGTGCTCATCAAGACCACATTCTCCTATTCACAGGTAATGTGACTTACTTGTTTCTTGAAAAACAAGTAGAGCTAGAAAGACTGATACAGAGAAACCCCCCAAACAAAAAAACAACAACTAAAAACCCAATCCATGTGTTTTAAAAGACTCCAGGGATTTAGGAAACTGTGTCCAAAGATTACAAATTGAGGATAATGAAACAGTAGTGAATTTCAATGCAACTTGTCAACATACAAGTATCCTAAGCCTAAAATTCCCTAGAGTCAGAAACTGGCAATGAACCCAAGGAAATGTATAGACTGTACCAAAACTCTGGAGTATTTAGTTTGCATCTGGCAAGTGTTCACCTACCTTCTAGTTGCCTTCAATTTAATAATGCATGCTAGGAACAGATGGATATAGTGTTCCTAGGTGGACTAGATTCTCTCTAGTATCAGTAGCAATGAAAAACTGGACTTTGAATATTTAACAGCAGAAAAAACAAAGTCCCAAGAAAAAAGTAGATGCTATCCATGCAATCTAGAGCATTGTTTTAACACATTTGTTTAGTCCTGAAGCATGTGTTTCATCCAACAAAATTTAAGAAGACTAATCAAGTGTTTTGAAAAGTACATATCATACATTTGTTTTTACTTAAAGCAAACACTATTTTTAGATCAATTAAACTAACATGCATGTGGCAGGGATTAGCACTAATTACACTTGCTCAGAAAGCAAGAAAATCCTTTGTACTAGTTAAATACAATCTACTTACTCAGCTCCCTGCACAAAAGACAAAGACTTGGATCTGCCACTTTGTTGCTGTATGACCTTGAGCAAGTCCTCAAATGGCTCAGAATCTCGTTTTCCTCATCTGTAAATAAGGATGATAACATGCACCCTGCATGTTCAGAGGGTTTCTGTGGGAAAGACAACAGATGCCATTTAAGCTGTGAAGCGCAATCCAACATGCAGTCATTATGCCTGGCATCACCCTGGCAATATGGACATAGCTCTCTTCCTTAAGGACTTTTTAGACTAGTAGAAAAAAGGACGCATAAATTTATTGCAACACACTGTGGTATATGAGTAACTATACTCATATACAAATGAAGGAGTATACGAAAAGATATAATGTTGAATAGGAGCAAGAGCCTGAGGTGATGGAGTATGAAAGGAAATCTCAGAGAGAGTGACACCTGAGTTGGATCTTAAAGAAACTAGAAAGAAAAAAGAAACTAGAAAGCATTGTATACACATTATATACCGTGACCTACTAAAATTTTGTGATTCCTAAGGAAGAACAATATATGACTATATACAAATAATGATATAATATGATAATGTAAATAGTATAGTAATATGAATTATATAAATATAAATTTGTTTATAATATAAATTACAATAATATTAATGAAATACACATTCCAATTAAAATGCAGAAATTGTCAGAACAAGTGAAAATGCAAAACCCAATTGAATACTGTCTAAAGAAGATGCATTTAAAATATAAAGACACAAATAGGTGAAAAGGAAAAGGTATAAAAAAGATATACCATGCAAATACTAATCATAAAATAGCTAGAATGGCTATATTAGTATCAGATAAAATAGACCTAAACAGGAAGAATATTATCGGAGATGATAAATCATTTCAAAATGATAAAAAAGTGAATCTATCAGGAAGACATCCAATCATAAATCTAAATATATAAAACTATTATGGTAAGTGAAAGAAAACTTACACAAAAATACCACATTATTTCATTTACATGAAATTCTAAAAGTTAAATTAATCTATGATGGGAAAAATTCAGAAGTGCCTCTGGTGCAGGGACTGGGTTGAGTGTGTAGATGGGCTGGGAACAAATGCTAAGAAATCTTCTGGTGTGATGGTATTGTTCTTGAGAGGGATTTCATTCACACAAGTGTATATATTTGTCAAAACAGTGGCTTTACACTTTTTGAAATACACTACTTGTGTATTTCATTGTATGTAAATCTTAAAACAAAAGAAAAAAATGGCTAATACTTACTTCTAATTAATCCACATGCATGTTGAAATATTTAGGAGAATATGTACTGATGTCTAAAATTTACTGTAAAATGTGTCAGAAAATAAAGTGGATTTATAGATAGATATATGGATATTTAAATGAATAGGTATGTGATGAGCAGATAAAATAAATAATGGTAAAATCTAGATGGTGGGTATATAGATATAGATATTCAGTGCAAAATTCTTTCACATTTTCTATATGCTTGAAATTTTTCATACTAAAATGCTGAAAACAAATAAGGATGACTTATTAACATACTCAAATTCATATCTATAAATGAATATTTATCTCTGAAACAATGACCCTGGGGATCAATGCACTTAATCCAATTGTATGTCATTTGCTCAAAAAAAATTAAATATATTTGTAGCTCCTCATTTAGTATTGCCTTCAGGAAATAGTTTATAAACCACAGAAGAAAATCAGTGTTCTTATCTTTTAGTCACACCTAATATCCTAATCCCACATGCAAAGGATGATCCTCCTTTTTCTATAGACGTCGCTGTAGCTAAATTCTCAGTATTACCAAAAGCAAATTCAGTTTTGAAAGATACTGTTCTGCCACTGAGAACTTTTTTTTAAATCCTTGTTTTTAAGGGAGCCTCTAAAAGGAAGTCCCCAAAATGTTCTGAACAACGCAGCAGCATTCAAAAGACTACATAACCCTGTAGTATAAGTACTTTAATGAGCGTGATCCCAATTCCCTCCTCTCTCCCTCCCTCTCTCTCCTGTTTTCTC
This sequence comes from Neomonachus schauinslandi, assembly GCF_002201575.2. Taxonomy (NCBI): domain Eukaryota; kingdom Metazoa; phylum Chordata; class Mammalia; order Carnivora; family Phocidae; genus Neomonachus; species Neomonachus schauinslandi. Next base: position 79,287,525 of record NC_058406.1, on the reverse strand, counting down.
TCTCTATCTTTATTCAATAAATATTTGAGCATTAGTTCAGTACTGGAGAGAAAATTTTGGTATTACTCCAGGAATAGAAGAACTCAGTTGAGAGGAAGAATCAAGCATTTGGAAAAAAGATAAATTACAACTCAACAGTGTGGACAAAACATGATGCTTGCCTATGTAAATTTTGATGTTTGTTTCAAACCTATCACATTATTTTGTATTCATATCTAGTAAACACATGTCAACCTCTCACATATAATATATTTAGCTTTCTTTATATTTTGGTCCTAATTATTCATATGTCTCAAATATTCTACCAATCAGCTACCATCTTATGGATAGATAAGACTTGAATTAACACTCTCCTCATTCTTATTTTCCTTCTAAATTAATGGATGTTTCTTTTATCTTCCCCGTAACTGTCACTGAGATTGCCCCAACTCCACACATTATGCAATTTTTTTATTTCTCTCCCTTATGTCTTACACTTACTTAATGATAAGTCTAAATAATAATTTTTTTCATCATATGACTTACAATTTCCATTATGAATATAATATCAATTAGTACCCATAAAGATAAAAGAAAATCACAATAAGAGAGCTAAATTAAATGGAGTTAACTAATATGTCTGATGAATTTAAAGTAATGGTCATAAAGATACTCATTGGATTTGAGGAAAGAGTGGAGGACCTCAGTGAGACCCTCAACAAAGAGATGGAAAACATAAAAAAGAGTCAGTCAAAGATGAAGAACTTAATAATGAAATTAAAAATACATTAGAAGGAATAAATAGTAGACTAGAAGAATCAAGAAGAATGGATCAGCAACCTCGAGGACAAAGTAATGAAAAGCAATCAAACTGAAGGAGAAAGAAAATAAAGTAAAAATGAAAACAGACTTAAGAAACTCAGTGTCACCATCAATCATAATAACATTACATTATAAGGACCCTAGAAGGAGAAGAGAGAGAAAAGGGGGCAGAAAATTTATTTGAAGAAATAATAGCTGAAAATTTCCTGAATCCAGGAAAAGAAATTGAAATCTACATCCAAGAGGCATAGAGAGCCCCCAGACAAAATCAAATCAAGGAGGGACCAAGGCACATAGTAATTCAAATGGCAAAAAGTAGTGATAAAGAGAAAATATTTAAGGCAGCAAGAGAAAAAAAAAGTTACACACACACACACACACACACACATGGGAAACCCCATAAGAATATCAGAAAGAACATAAATAGGAATTAAAAAAAAAAAAGGAAACACAAAAGCAGTAAAATTAAGTATATCTATAAAAATCAGTCAAAGGATTCACAAAATAAAAGGATATAAAGTAAGACACCATATACCTAAAATGTAGTGGGGAGAAGAATAAAAATTTAAGTGACTTAAATCAACTTAAGTGACCATCAACTTAATATAGACTGCTCTATGCAGAAGATGTTATATATAAACCTAATGGTAAGCACAAATCAAAAACTGGTACTAGAATGTAAAAAATAAAGAGAAAGGAATCCAAGTATATCAGTGAAGAAAGCGAACAAACCATGAGAGAAGAAAGAAACAGAGAAGAACTACAGAAACAACCATAAAACAAATAACAAAATGACAGTAAATACATACCTAACAATAATTACTTTGTACGTAAATGGACTAACCACTCCAAACAAAAGACATAGGGTAATGGAATGGATTAAAAAAAAACAGGACCCATCTATATGCTGTCTACAAGAGACTCATTTCAGACCTAAAGACACATGCAGATTGGAAATGAATGGAATGGAAAAGCATTTATCATGCAAATGGCAGTGAAAAGAAAGCCAGGGTAGTAATACTTGTTCAAAATAGTAATGCTTGGATAAAATAGACTGTAAAACAAAGACTGCACAACAAAGAAGGATACTATATAATCATTAAGGAGACAATCCAACAAGAAGATAAAAGTATTATAAATATTTATGCACCCAACATGAGAGCACCCAAATACACAAAGCAGTTGATAACAAACATAAAGGAAGTAATCCATAATAATAAAATAGTAGGAGACTCAAACACCCCATTTACATCAATGGATAGACCAAACAAAAAATCAACAAGGAAACAATGGATTTGAATGACACATTGGATAGATGGATCTAACAGATACACTCAGAAGATTTCATCCTAAAACAGCAGAATATACATTCTTTTCAAGTACACATGGGACATTCTACAGAATAGATCACATGTGAGACCACAAAACAAGCCTCAACAAATTCAAAAGGACTATAGTCATACCATGCATCTTTTCAGACCACAATGCTATGCAACTAGATATCAAACACAAGAAAAAGTCTGGAAAGAACACCAAATACACCAATGAATGGGTCAACCAAAAATCAAAGAGGAAATTAAAAAAAAATAATGGAGACAAATGAGAATGAAAACACAGCAGTCCAAAATCTTTGGGGTACAGCAAAAGCAGTTGTAAGAGGGAAATTTATAGCAATATAGACCTAAAAGAGCTAGAAAAAGAAGAACAAAGCCCCAAACGAGTAGAAGGAAGGAAATAATAAAGATTAGAGCAGGAATAAACAAAATAGAAACTAAAAAGCAATACAACAGAGCAAAGAAACCAGAAACTAGTTCTTTAAAAAGATCAACAAGATTAATAAACCTTTAACCAAACTCATCAAAAATAAAGAGAGAAGACTCAAATAAACAAAATCAGGAAGAGAAGAAATAACCAACAGCACAGAAATAAAAAGGATTATAAGAGAATATTATGAAAAATTATATGCCAATGAATTAGACAATCTTGAAAAAACGGATAAATTCCTAGAAACATATAACTTTCCAACACTGAATCAGGAAGAAATAGACAATTTGAACAGAGTGATTACCAGTAATGAAATTGAATCAGTAATCAAAAAACTCCCAAAAATCAAAAGTCCAGAACCAGAGGACTTCACAGGGGAATTATACCAAACATTTAAAGAAGAATTAATACCTATTCTCAAACTATTCCAAAAAAATAGAAGAGGAAGGTAAGCTTCCAAATTCGTTCTGTGAAGCCAGCATTACTCTGATACCAAAACCAGATAAAAACACTACAATAAAAAGAGAATTACAGGCCACTATCTCTAATAAACGTAGATGCAAAAATCTTCAACAAAATATTAACAAACCAAATTCAACAATACATTAAAAACATCATTCACTATAATCAAGTGGGATTTATTCCTGGGATGCAAGGGTGGTTCAATATTTGCAAATCAGTCAACATGATACATCACATCAACAAAAGAAAGGTTAAGAACCATAGGACCATTTTAATAGATGCAGAAAAAGCATTTGATGAAGTACAACATCCATTCATGGTAAAAACTCTCAACAAAGTGGGTTTGGAGGGAACCTACCTCAACATAATAAAAGCCATATATGAAAAACCCATAGCTAACATCAGACTAAATGAGGAAAAACTGAGAGCTCTCCCTCTAAGATCAGGGACAAGACAAGGATGTCCACTCTCACCATTTTTGTTCAACAAAGTACTGGAAGTCCTAGGCACAGCAATCAGATCAAAAAATAAATAAAAGGCATCCAAATTGGTAAGGAAAAAGTAAAACTTTCACTATTTTCACTATATATAAAGAAAACTCTAAAGAGTCTAACAAAAAGTACTAGAACTGATAAATGAATTCACTAAGTTTACAGGATACAAAATATACAGAAATCCATTCCATTTCTATACACTAATAATGACATAGCAGAAAAAGAAATTAAGAAAACAGTCTCGTTTACAATTGCACCAAAATTAATAAAATGCCTAGGAATAAACTTAACCAAGGAGGTGAAAGCCCTGTACTCTGAAAACTACAAACATTGATGAAAGAAATTGAAAACAAAACAAAAAAATGGTAAGACATTCCAACGCTCTTGGATTGTTAGAGCTAATATTGTTGAAATGTCCATACTCCCAAAGCAATCTACAGATTCAGTGCAATCCCTATTAAAATACCAATAGCATAGCATACTTCACAGAACTAGAAGAAACAATTCTAAAATTTGTATCAAACCACAGAAGACCCCAAATAGCAAAGCAATCTTGAAAAAGAAGAACAAAACTATAAGTATCACAGTCCCAGATTCCAAAATATACTACAAAGCTGTAGTAATCAAAACAGTATGGTATAGGCACAAAAATGACATACAGATTAATAGAACAGACTAGAGAACCCAAAAAGAAACCCATGAATATATCATCAATTAATCTTCAACAAAGGAGGCAAGATTATGCAATGAGAAAAAGACAAGCTCTTCAACAAATGGTGCTGGGAAAACTGGACAGCTCTGCAAATGAATGAAATTGGACCACTTTCTTACAGTGTACATGAAATGCACTCAAAATTGATTAAAGATAAAAATGTGTAACCTGAAACCATAAAAGTTTTAGAAGAGAGTATAGGCAGTAATTTCTCTGACATCAGTGTAGCAACATTTTTCTAGACATGTCTCCCGAGACAAGGGAAACAAAAGCAAAGATAAGCTATTGGTACTACATCAAAATAACAATTTTCTGAACAGCAAAGGAAACAATCAACAAAACAAAAAGGCAACCTACTGAATGGGAGAGGATATTTACAAATGACATATTGATAAGAGGTTGGTATCCAAAATATATAAAGAACCTATACAACTCAACACCAAAACAACCAAATTACCCAATTAAAAAATGGGCAGAAGAAATGAACAGACATTTCTCCAAAGAAGACATCCAAATGGCTAACAGACACATGAGAAGATGCTCAAAATCACTAATCAGTAGGGATATGCATATCAAAACCACAGTGAGATATCACCTTACATCTGTCAGAATGGCTAAAAGAAAAAACACAAGGAATAACAAGTATTGGCGATGATGTGGACCAAAAGGAATCCTCGTCCACTGTTGGTGGGAATGCAAACTGGTGCAGCCACTCCACTGTGAAAATAGTATGGAGGTTCTTCAAAAAATTAAAGATAGAATTAACATATGATCCAGTAATTCCATACTTGGTATTTACCTAAAGAATACAAAAACACTAATTGGAAAAGATATATGTACCCCCATGTTTATTGCAGCATTATTTACAATACCCAGATTATGGAAGCAACCCAAGTCCATTGATAAATGAATGAATAAAGAAGAGTGATTATATATATTATATATATATATTACATATATATTATATATTTATATATTATATTTATATATATTATATTATATTTACATATAATACATATGTAAAATATATATAAATATATACATATTATTCAGCCATAAAAAAGAATGAAGTCTTGCCATTTGCAACAACATGGATGAGCTAGAGAATATTATGCTAAGTGAAATAAGTCAGTAATGTGTAAGTGAGTAATGTATAGAATTTTTGAATCACTATATTGTGCACCTAAAACTAATCTAATACTGTGTATTAATTATACTGGAATTTCAAAAATAAATGAACATTGGGAGGAAAAGGGTGAGAATTGAGAATGGATCATTGGACTGAGGCCATGTGAAGTTCACTGTTGTCCTTGACTAGAGTGGTTTTGATAGTGATAAGTATGAAATAATCAATGGAGTTGTTTAAAGAGCAGGTGGGAAACCTACTCATCTGGATACCTAAAATATGCCACAAAGGTAACCTTGTGTGCATTGTTATGATTCTATTACATATGTATGTAGTCTTATAAGCATTGTATTTGGCATGTTTTTTAACTTTATATAAACTGTGTCGTATGGCATATATTCTGCTGCTGCAGAATGGGAGAAGAACTGGAGACAGGAAGTATAAAAAACTCTTTTAGAAGTTTCATTGGAGTTGAAGTAGAGAAATGGGGCAGTAGCTGACAGTGGAAGTGGGTCAAAGAGAAATAACAGCTGCTTGTAAGCTGATGGGAACAACCCAGTAGAGAGGGAAACACTCATAATATAGAAGGGGGATAACTGCTGGAGTGATGGTGAGGATCTTGATTAGGCAAGGCAAGATTGGGATTTGTTGCCTTAGCAGAATGGACTGACTTTAGCTAGGAGCTTAGAAAATTCAAGCATGCAATGGAGGGGAAGGTGGAGAAGAGATTATAGATGTTAGAATTTGGGTGTGGGTAGATGAGATGGTGGGATTCTGCGGAAGTTTTAATCTCATTGCTTCAATTTTCTCATTGCTTCAATTTAATCTCATATTGCTGATATGCATTAGGTGGAGAGCTGGCTTGAATCAGGATTGCGGTTCTGCCCAGCAAGTACAACAAAGGAATAGGGGAGTACGGGGGTTGAGTGTGTGTGCAAGGGAGTGATTGTAATGATTGGCCAGGGGTTTAAGTTCGGTAAGAATGGGCGAGAGTGGATATACGTAGGTTGAATAATTGCTGGAGTTAGAGTACTACAAAGATATATGGAAATAGGAGGTGGTGTTCAGAGTGTGAGATGTCTGAAATTGTGATTATGACGAGGTTGCAAGGTTTGATAAGTCTCCTGTGATTTTGCCTTTGGGAGTGAGTGGCTGAGTTAGGGAGGACAAGAGCCTTGAAGGAGAGGTCAGGGAGTTGGGAAGTCAGAGTGTTAGGAAGATCATCTACACGTACATTATGAGCACCTAGGGTTAAGACAGAAGTGGTACTGGAGTGACTGACAGGAGCAAATGGTGAAAAAATGAAGGGGAATGAGAGCAACAATGAGGGGTACTGGATAACAAGACTTAAAAGCTGCAGGTAAGTTGGGAGAGAGGGGAATGATCTATTGAGTAGGAGAACACTTAACCTCACTTGCCTCCCTGCACAGTTTAAGAAGCTTATGGTTGATGGGCGCCTGGGTGGCTCAGTTGGTTAAGCGACTGCTTTTGGCTCAGGTCATGATCCTGGAGTCCCTGGATCAAGTCCCGCATCGGGCTCCCTGCTCGGCAGGGAGCCTGCTTCTCCCTCTGACCCTCCCCCCTCTCATGTGCTCTCTCTCTCTCTCTCATTCTCTCTGTCTCAAATAAATAAATAAAATCTTTAAAAAAATAAAAAAATAAAAAAATAAAAATAAATTAAAAAAAAAGAAAAAGAAGCTTATGGTTGAAAACATAGTTGCCACTACTTGGGAGCGGGGAGGGGAGGCAGTGTCCCAGGGGAAAGTCCGCTTTGCCGTAAGCAAGTAGGTGAAGAGAACCTGGAGAGAAATTCTGAGGAGGTTTTGCTTACAAGGATTGTCATTTGCATAAATATATAAATAATGTAGTGGACTCTAATGTGGCCCCACATGATCCCTGCCTCCTGGCATTCATGTCATTGTGTGGTCTCCTTCCCTTGAGTGAGGGTGGGACTTGTGATTTGCTTCTGGCTAATAAAGTATGGCAAAGATGACAGGATGTACTTGATTATATTATATAACTTTGCAACCAGTATCTTGCACTGTCTCTCCACCTTGCTGGCTTTGAAGAAGCAAGCTGCCATATTATAAGCTTCCCTATGGAGAAAGCCACATGACAAAGAACTGAGGGGACCTCCAGTCCTCCAACCTGCAGAGACCTGAATGATGCCAATAAGAGTTTGGAAGTGCATTCTTTTCTTGTCAAGCCTCATTTTGTGATCTTGCAGAGGACCCCGCTAAGCCATGCCTCACTAGATTCCTGACCCATAGAAACTGTGAACTAATAAATGTGTGTTGTTTTAAGCTGCTAACCAAATCTTCATGCATTTGGAAATTCTAAAATATTCTGTTAAACAATTAATGTGTTAATAAGTGGATTTTTAAAAAGGAAATTATAAAAGCAGGCAAAGTTTGGAGAAAGGCTGAAGATAGCCAGAATTCTACCAATGGCAGGAAGTAGTTGTGTGGAGAACAACTGAGGCTATGTCTGTACAAAAAAGGGAAAGAATAAAAGCAAATATGTCTAAATATTAACAATAATTCCTTTTGGGGTGAAGGTATAGGTTATTGCTATTTTCTTCTTTGGAGTATTTTGTAGTTTTCAAATTTCAAGAAGTGAAAGAAGGAAGGAAAAGCAGGAGGGAGGGTTGGGTCACCCTGAGGTTAGTTTGGATAACACATTGGGAAATATGTTGATTGAGGCAAGGCAGAAGGTTAGTGTAATAATAAAAACGAGAGTACATATAAAGTTAATAAACAAGCATGAGGTTGATGTTATGAATGTGAGAATTACCAGAAGTGGGGTAACTGAAACCCAAATTCTGGATGAGATTTTCTAGAAAGTCTGTTTATAGAAGTGGCTCCTAAAATAAATGTGATACATACTTATGGAGAAATATAAATGCAGTTAAATCATGTAAAACCAACATGATATGCTATGATCCAGTATGGCTCTGAATCCATAGTATTTGGGTTCATATTCTAACTCCCAACTGTTATTTGCTTCTGACCTCAGACATAAGTAACGTATTTTTGCCTCAGTAGTCTTGTCTATAAATGGAAGCAATAGTAGTGCCTCATACATAATATTCTTAGGATTCAGTGAGTTAATACTGCATATCACTTAGAACTTTGCCTGGCATATAATAAGCACTTAACACATGTTAAATACTATCATTAAACTTAGGGATCACAGACCCCTTTGAGCATCTGAAGGAGGCCATTCACTTTCTTTTCTAAGAAAACTCATTATAAAATTCAAGGACAATTCAAGAGGCTCATAGATCCCCTGGGGTCCATCCATGGAATGCAAGTTAAATGCTTTTGATGTACAGTAAGAAGAGAAGGCCAAGAATGGAATCCCTAAAGAAGCCCAATATTAATGAGTAGGCAGAAAAATTAAGACAATCCTCCTAGATTATGATTTCCATCCCCTTCTTCCACATGTCTCCTGTTGAGTAGGGTTTCCCACCACCTAATAGGGCAGGTTAACTCTGGTGCCTAGTTTTAGGGCCTGTATCAGTATGCTTGTCTTTTCTTATCCCCACATCAGCCAGATATGTATCTTTCCTGTCTCTCCTCTTCTGGGAAGTTAGGTGGTTTGCCAGTCCCCTCACATTTGCTTTTGAGCATTTCCACAACCTGCATTTTTTTCCTCCAGAGGCCAACTCTTTTTGCTCTTTTAAGTCTAAAGCATTCTCCAGAGTCCACCTGTTTCAAGAAGTATTTCCTAATTAACCCTATCCCTTCACTTAAACCTTCCCAAATTGATGGATGAATCTGTCACTATTTTCTTTTATATTCTCTATTAGAATGTAGTAAAGAGCAATTTTGTCTACTTAAATATATTTTTAATGTATTTTACAAATAAAGGGGTCATAGAGGAAAAGGAACACCTCAGTAAAATCACCCCATGTTTTTCCTAGTATGAGAAGATAAAGATAAGTCATTGTAGGAAGTTTTGTTTTTCCAATTGCCCAAAGGGGCAAAAGCCCCTTTTTAAATCTACGTCCTGCAGTTGTGGTACTACACTCTCAAAGATCTCATTTATTTCAGGTTTAAGAAAGCCCACTGACCTTGGTCCTCCCAAAGGAGCTGTATCAGAACTCCCTGACACAAAAACACTTCCATTTTACATTTCATACGAAAAGTAAATTACCATAGCAATTGACCTCGAAGAGTGCATAATGAATACAATGGTCAAAATCCAGCATAAGTAACACATGCATTTTTTGCTTCTACAGTGTCACTTTTGAAACAAGCCTTTCTTTAAAGTGGTTACTTAAAAAAATCCCAATGTATGCAATGAAAATACCTTGCACATAGCATTTTGGAATTCATCCTGTATATTCTATGTTTGGTCATGGCAGAGCAGATACTATATTCACACAAATGGAGAAAATTATCTGAACTAATAGAGGGGAACAGAGGTGGGGATATTCCTAAAAGATGAGTTTCTCTGTGTTTAGAATATGTACACTTACATATAACTACACTTTTACTATAGGTGGTGGAAGGGTTACCTATGGAGTTTACAGTTAACTCAGATGCCTGGAGTGTTAATGTTCACAGAATACTTTTAATTAAGCAGAGTAGGTATTTATGTCAACAGGAAATAAAAAGCAAGACTTGCCAAGGAAAGTTAAGAGCTTTCACGCATTTCCCATTGCAGAGTGTTCATTTCTCAACCAAGTCAGTAGGATGTTTGTGTCCTTTTGGGGATGACTAAGGAAATCACCATGGCCAATGAATACATGTCATCCAAGAAGGAACAGACATTCAGATTTTTCAGTATTTTCAGCTAGTTTTAAAACCAAGTAAAAGGAAGTTAACCTCAATTTAGACTTTTCTTTGCCTTCTTCCATAAATCAGCTACAGTTACAAAGCTGCTTGTTTTTTAATTCTGGTGTTTGTTCTAGGGCCTTATTATTCCATTCTTTTAATCTCTGATCCTGGTGGTCTTTCCTCCTCTTCTTCCTACTAAATATCACATACAATAAGGGGAGGCAGGGCTTTTTGTTGGGTTTTTCCGTGCCCTACATCTGCAGCTGGCACCTCATCCCCCGCTGCACTAAATCGACACTTCTGGAAGTAGCAGCTTCGGAGTGACTGACGAGAGCCATTGCTTGCCCAAGTGTCAATTTAGTGCAGCAGGGGATGGAGTAGCAGCTGCAGCAGGAGAGAGACCTTATTTCATACTTAGAAAACAATTGCAAAAAAATGTCAGAGGGAGGGGAAACTGGTTGGAGAATAGAATGGGTAAAGTAAAAAAAAAAAAAAGAAGAAGAGGGAAAGGGAAACAAAAGCTATGGGCATGGGGAGAGAAATAAACAAACAAATAAATAAATAAATAAAATAGCAGAAAAAGTGAAAAGAATTGCAAAGAAGAACAAATAAAAGGTATTTTGTCCTAGAGCTATGTGTTTCATTTCTCTAAATTTGGAAATATCTTTTGCATAATAAACGTGTCATATACAATATGAAACTACCATCGGTTTATACCTTCCAAAAGGAAAACAAATAACCAAATAATTAAACAAACAAATTCTATGCTTTACTACCAAATTGGTTGAGTGCTTGATAAGGACTGATTCTGTGCTGTGTCTCAGGGAGAATATGAAAAAAAAAAAAAATCAAAGAAAGGGCTCTGAGATTTTTAACTTGTAAACCAATGTGCATTATCAACACAGAAAAAAAAAGGGAAAATTAATTAAGAGTCGAAAACAAGAGAATTGGCTATAAATAAGCTTCATTAAGATAATATCAATTCTTCCATTTTCTCCTTGATTCTAATATCCTATGAACATTTCTAGTCATAGTCACACACAGGGACATGTCTGGGACAGATATTTCACAGACATTACACTCTTGGTAGTGACTGCTAATGTTTCCAGACATGAAGGCAGATCTTTTTAAAAACTCATTAAGAGAGCATCACAAGTTGCTAGACACACACACACACACACGAACATATGTATATACATGTGAGCATATACATATATTAATCCATGAGTTACTTCTAATTTGGATGCTCTTGTTTCTCTACTATATCATAGTGGTAGCCAACTTCTACCTCCTCAAAAAAAAAAAAAAAGAATAAATATTAGAAAATGCTTTCTGCAGTTTATTCTGTCATCTTAAAGAATTAGACATAGAAGAACTCAAGTCAGTCCAAAACCTATAATTATGACTTTTTGACTGACTCAACCATAATGGCACTTAAACCAGCTTGGTTCTCACATAAACGACAGATGATTCAAATGTAGTTGTGACTAGAGTAGAGTGAATTAATTAGATCAATGTTTCTAAAGTGTATTCCACAAAGATACTATTTCAGTGCCAAACCCCTTAGAGAAATTCTGTGTACTCTATAATCCATATGTTGGTGGCCAGAACACAAAGGAAAATATCTGCAAACCTTTGCATTATAAAAGGTAGTAACAAATGAAGATTAAATACAAGTTATCCTCACGTATAAAGACAACAGAAAGATATTCTTAGATATGGAGAAATTATCATCCCTGTGCTCTGTCTGAAAAAAAAAGAGATAAATTCCTTGAAAACATGCTCTAGCCAATCAGGAGAGTAATCAAAGTAAATCAAAAAAAGAAAAATCATAATATGATAATGATCATTAATTTTGTAGCCATTTAAACATAGTTAAACCTGAAAAATATCTTTAATATTTTATCAAAGAATGCAAATGTCTAAGTTAAATTGAAGAACATACAAAATTAATAATAACAATAATAATAAATCTCAGATTATATGCCTTTTAACAAAGAAGCTAATGGGTCAAATATGTAAATTAAATATGTGTGGCTCAATTATGGGTGGGGAGAACCAAGAGACTAAAAGATACCGCTTTAGGGGCGCCTGTGTGGCTCAATCCGTTAAGCATTGGACTCTTGATTTCAGCTCAGGTCATGATCTCAGGGTGGTGAAATTGAGCCCCGCATTGGCTTGCTCAGTGGCTCAGTGGGGAGACTGCTTAAGATTCTCTCCCTCTGCACCCCCACTGGTGGCGCGTGCTCCCTCCCCCCTTCTCTCTCTGTCTCTCTCTAAAATAAATAAATAGGGGCGCCTGGGTGGCTCAGTCGTTAAGCGTCTGCCTTAGGCTCAGGTCATGATCCCAGGGTCCTGGGATCGAGCCCTGCATCGGGCTCCCTGCTCCGTGGGAAGCCTGCTTCTCCCTTTCCCACTCCCCCTGCTTGTGTTCCCTCTCTCGCTGTGTCTCTCTGTCAAATAAATAAATAAAATCTTTAAAAAAAATAAATAAATAAATAAAATAAATAAATCTGTTGGCCATCTGGATGTCTTCTTTGGAGAAATGTCTGCTCATGTCTTCTGCCCATTTTTTAATTGGATTATTCATTTTTGGAGGTGTAGGGTTTTGTAAGTTCTTTATACATTTTGAATACAAACCTTCTATCAGATATGTCATTTGTAACTATCTTCTTCCATTCTGTAGGTTGCCTTTTACAAACTAAAATGTTTTTTAAAAATGAAATGAGAACAGGGCGCCTAGGTGGCTCAGTTGGTTAAGCGACTGCCTTCAGCTCAGGTCATGATCCTGGAGTCCTGGGATCAAGTCCTGCATCAGGCTCCCTGCTCAGCAGGGAGTCTACTTCTCCCTCTGACCCTCCTCCCTCTCATGCTCTCTGTCTCTCATTCTCTCTCTCTGAAATAAATAAATAAAATCTTTAAAAAAAAAATGAAATGAGAACATAAAAAATTAAAAACAAAATAAATAACTTAAGTAAAAATAAACACATTGCAGGAGATTTTGAAAAAACAGGAAATGATAAGGAAACATTTTTTAGATAACATTAAACTAAGTATCAAAAATAGAATTAAATGAGTAAAAGCAATAAATATAAATTAAACAACTATATAAAAAGTAGTCTTCCTGGTTAGGTCAAAGACCAAATCTTACTCTGTCCTGTAAAAGTAACACATAAAACAGAAATGTTAAAGAAAAATACATGGGAAAACATATAAACTTAGGTTTCTGCAACAGGATATTCAATTTAACAAAAGTAAGTATTACACATTGATTAGAAGATAGCAGAACACCTGCAGAATTTTGTGGTAAACATCTCAACATTTTAGGAAGGGATACTTCTCCAGAGATATTCTGTGTATACAATTTGCAACTACCCTTTTGCATTTGATTTTTTTTTTTGCTTATTTATTTATTTTTTTTATTTAAAAAAATTTTCTATTAACATAATGTGTTATTTGTTTCAGGGGTACAGGTCTGTGATTCATCAGTCTTACATAATCCACAGCGCTCACCATAGCACATACCCTTCCCAATGTCCATCACCCAGCCACCCCATCCCTCCCACCCCCCTCCACTCCAGCAACCCTCAGTTTGTTTCCTGAGATTAAGAGTCTCTTATGGTTTGTCTCCCTCTCTGGTTTTGTCTTGTTTCATTTTTCCCTCCCTTCCCCTATGATCCTCTGTCTTGTTTCTCAAATTCTTCATATTAGTGAGATCATATGATAATTGTCTTTCTCTGATTGACTTATTTCGCTTAGCATAATACCCTCTAGTTCCATCCATGTCGTTGCAAATGGCAAGATTTCGTTTTTTGATAGCTGCATAATATTCCATTGTATATATATACCATATCTTCTTTATCCATTCATCTGTTTATGGACATCTAGGCTCTTCCATAGTTTGGCTATTGTAGTAGACATTGCTGCTATAAACATTGGGGTGCATGTGCCCCTTTGGATCACTACATTTGTATCTTTGGGGTAAATACCCAGTAGTGCAATTGCTGGGTCATAGGGTAGTTCTATTTTCAACTTTTTGAGGAACCACCATACTGTTTTCCAGAGTGGCTGCACCAGCTTGCATTCCCACCAATAGTGTATGTAGGAGGGTTCCCCTTTCTCTGCATCCTCGCCAACACCTGTCGTTTCCTGACTTGTTGATTTTAGCCATTCTGACTGGTGTGAAGTGTCATTTCACTGAGGTTTTGATTTTTATTTCCCTGATGCTGAGTGATGCTGAGCACTTTTTCATGTGTCTGTTGGCCATTTGGATGTCTTCTTTGGAAAAATGTCTGTTCATGTCTTCTGCCCATTTCTTGATTGGATTATTTGTTCTTTGGGTGTTGAGTTTGATAAGTTCTTTATAGAGTTTGGATACTAGCCCTTTATCTGATATGTCATTTGCAAATATCTTCTCCCATTCTGTCGGTTGTCTTTTGGTTTCGTTGACTATTTCCTTTGCTGTGCAAAAGCTTTTTATCTTGATGAAGTCCCAATAGTTCATTTTTGCCCTTGCTTCGCTTGCCTTTGGCGATGTTTTTAGGAAGAAGTTGCTGTGGCTGAGGTCGAAGAGGTTGCTGCCTGTGTTCGCCTCCAGGATTTTGATGGATTGCTGTCTCACATTGAGGTCTTTCAACCATTTTGAGTCTGTTTTTGTGTGTGATGTAAGGAAATGGTCCAGTTTCATTCTCTGCATGTGGCTGTCCAATTTTCCCAACACCATTTGTTGAAGAGACTGTCTTTTTTCCATTGGACATTTTTTCCTGCTTTGTCAAAGATTAGTTGACCATAGAGTTGAGGGTCCATTTCTGGGCTCTCTATTCTGTTCCATTGATCTATATGTCTGTTTTTGTGCCAGTACCATACTGTCTTGATGATGACAGCTTTGTAATAGAGCTGGAAGTCCGGAATTGTGATGCCACCAGCTTTGCTTTTCTTTTTCAACATTCCTCTGGCTATGTGGGGTCTTTTCTGGTTCCATACAAATTTTAGGATTATTTGTTCCATTTCTTTGAAAAAAGTTGATGGTATTTTCATAGGGGTTGTATTAAATGTATAGATTGCTCTAGGTAGCATAGACATTTTCACAATATTTGTTCTTCCAATCCGTGAGCATGGAACGTTTTTCCATTTCTTTGTGTCTTCCTCCATTTCTTTCATGAGTATTCTATAGTTTTCTGAGTACAGATTTTTTGCCTCTTTGGTTAGATTTATTCCTAGGTATCTTATGGTTTTGGGTGCAATTGTAAATGGGATCGACTCCTTAATTTCTCTTTCTTCTGTCTTGTTGTTGGTGTATAGGAATGCCACTGATTTCTGTGCATTGATTTTATATCCTACTGAATTCCTGTATGAGTTCTAGCAGTTTTGGGTTGGAGTCTTTTGGGTTTTCCGCATCAAGTATTGTATCATCTGCAAAGAGTGAAAATTTGAGTTGTTCTTTGCCGATTCGGATGCCTTTTATTTCTTTTTGTTGTCTGATTGCCGAGGCTAGGACTTCTAGTACTATATTGAATAGCAGTAGTGATAGTGGACATCCCTGCCGTGTTCCTGACCTTAAGGGAAAAGCTCTCAGTTTTTCCCCATTGAGGATGATACTCACTGTGGGTTTTTCATAGATGGCTTTTATGATATTGAGGTATGTACCCTCTATCCCTACACTGTGAAAATTTTAATCAAGAAAAGATGCTGTATTTTTGCATTTGACAAGACACAGCAAGAGAGGGAACATAAGCAGGGGGAGTGGGAGAGGGAGAAGCAGGCTTCCCGCAGAGCAGGGAGCCTGATGTGGGACTCAATCCCAGGACCCTGGGATCATGACCTGAGCCAAAGGCAGACGCTTAACAACTGAGCCACCCAGGTGCCCTGCATTTAATTTTTAATAAAAAATATTTTTAGCGATTGCCTTATGTAGGTATATGAAAAAATATTTCATTATTTTGAATGGTTGGATATTAATATGTATCATTAATTTCTACTACTATGAAAATATAGTTTGTCATTACTTATATATTACTTATACTTTTATACTGTCATTACTTGTATATTACTTTTATAATACAGACTATATTATTTAGAGTTTCTCAATACTTTGCCATTAGAAATAATTGGATAATTTCACATGAATAATTATGCAATGATTTAAAAACACCTCTTTATATAAAATCAAGAGTTAGATGATGCAAGAGAAACAAAATTACTTTTGCAGTAGCAAGGAAAAAGTTAAAGTATCTGAAAATAAACACAACCAAAAATATATAAAAACTATCTATGGAGTTGCTGGATAAAATGGTATGTACATTATGGGGTGCCTGGATGGCTTAGTCTGTTAAGAGTCCGACTCGATCTCAGGTCTTGATCTCACGGTCGTGAGTTCAAACCCCATGTTGGGCCCCACAATGGATACACAGCCTACTTAAAAAAAATGGTATGTGCATTTACATTTTGATAAGTATTTCCAACGTGCTTTTCCTACAGCTTGAAATATTTTTCACTCTCTCCTATATTTAGAGTTTTTCTGTTTTTCCACTCTATGGCAAACATAAACTTTGGATCTTTGCCAATCTAAGTGACAAAATGTATCTCTTAATTTTAGCCTGCATTTCTCCTAATATGAGTAAGCTTGGTCATCTTGGAGATAAAGAACTTACTCCCCCACTTCTTTGAAAAAACTGTTCAAATCATTTACCCACATTTTGTTGCATTCTTCACCTTATCCTTACTTACATACAGGCACTACTTATGTATCAAGTTAATTATGTCTTTTTCTGAGATGAGTTTCATATATTTTTACACTGGCCATTTATCTTTTTATTTTATTTTATTTTTTTAATTTTTTTTAAAGATTTTATTTATTTATTTGACAGAGAGAGAGACAGCGAGAGAGGGAACACAAGCAGGGGGAGTGGGAGAGGGAGAAGCAGGCTTCCCGCCGAGCAGGGAGCCCGATGCGGGGCTCAATCCCAGGACCCTGGGATCATGACCTGAGCCTAAGGCAGACAGACGCTTAACGACTGAGCCACCCAGGCGCCCCTGGCCATTTATCTTTTGATTTAGTTTCTGGTGGTGTTTACAATCAAGATATTTTTATGTAATGGAATTTATCAATCTTTAATGGTATGACTTCAGGTCGTGGGGTATTTCTTAGAAGAGCTTTCCTTACTCTGAGATTTAAAAAAATTTTCCCATGGTTCCTTCTAGGAATTTAGGTTTTCAGTATTTTTTTACCATTTATATATTTAATATACCTAAAATTTCTTTTAGTAAAAAATGTAAATTGCATTGCAACTTTATTTTTTCCCAAATGGCTATCCAATAGGTCCAACACCATTTTTTAAATGATTTCATCCTACCTCTGCGATTTGAAATGCCATCATTGTCAAATAAACTATTTCAGTGTGATCTGAACTTTCAGCACGTTTTCTTGAAAGTTTCTGAGTATGTTTTAATTAATACAGGTTTATAATATATTTGAATACTTCATAACGTTTGTCCTTTCCCATTATTCTTTATTTCTCTAGATTTTATAGATTTTTTTTATCAATGAACTTTACATGTGTCTATTTTTTAAAAAATTCTGCCGATATTTTTACTAGGATAATGCTAAATTTATAAATTAGCTTAAATACAATCAACATTATTATGGTATTGAACTGTCCTTTCTGAAAACAAGTTTGTTCTTTTGTGTCACTTATTTCAGCTTTATAGTTTCTTCATATAGCTTGTACATTTCCGGTTAAATTTATACAAAAATGTTTTATGTTTTCCCATTGCTATTGTAAACAGACTCATTTTTCCCATTGTATCTTTTAACTGGTTGTTGTTGGTACATATGGAGGCTGCTAATTATTGCTTATTCTGTTTGTACCCAGGCATTTACCAAATTCTTTTTTTATAAAAATTTTTGTTGAATCTTTGAGTTTTCCAAGTAAATTAATTTATTTCCCTCTTCTTTACAATTTGTACATATATTAATTCTATCTCTTGCACTTGACATTTTCTTAAAGATTCCCCTAATTTAATTCTTTCTGCTATTTTTGGGAAATTAAAACTACATTTGAAATAAATAGGCTAACAAGTATAATATAGACAATTCCATATTCTGAGACAAATTTATAGCCTAAAATTCTCTTATTATTAAATAAAAATTTATGAAAAGTAATTTTCTGGTTTTCCCTCAGATTGAAAGCTCTGGAAAGTAAGGACTCTGTCTTGCTTTATGTTAGAAGTCAATAATGGTGATTTTAAAATATTTGTTGAATGTAATCAAAACTTGATTATCTTCTGAACAGCAGTCTCAATATAGCTTCAGAAAATCATAATTGACACAAATAATACAACCCACAAAATGGGAGAAAATACCTGCAAATCATGCATCTCATAAAGGATTGATATTCAAAATATATAAGCACACAATGCAATAAGAACACAAATAACCCTAAAAATAGACAAAGGATATTGAGTTTTCCCAATACCATTATTGAAGAAACTGGTCTTTCCCCTGTGTTTTCTTGGCACCCATGTTGAAGATCAGTTGCTCACATATATGAGGGTTTATTTCTGGGCTGTTTTGTATTACTGGTCTATATGTTGGTCTTAATGACAGTACCATACTATTTTAATTACTGTATGTTTGTAATATACTTTAAAATCAGGAAGTGTGGTTCTTCCAGCTTTATTCTTCTTTCTCAAGATCATTTTGGCTATTCTGGGTCTTTTATGGTTCCATAATAATTTTAGATTTGTTTCTTCTATGTCTCTAAAAAATACCATTAGGATTTTCCTGGGGAGAGTATTGAATCTGTAGATCTGTTTGGGTAGTATGGACATTTGTGAACACAGGATGTCATTCCATTTATTTGTGTCTTCTTTAATTTCTGTCATTAAATGTTTTATAGTCTTTAGTGTATAGTCTTTCACCTCCTTGATTAGGATTGTTCCTAAGTATTTTACATTTTTGGACCTAGTGTAAGTGGAATTGTGTTTTTTTTTTAATTTCCCTTTCAGATAGTTTGTTGTTAGTGTATAGAAACATAATTGATTTTCATTAAGTTGATTTTATCTCCTACAACTTTACTGAATTGGCTTGTTGTTTCTAACAGGTCTTTTATGTGGATTCCTTAGGGTTTTCTGCATATAAGACCATGTTATCTACAGATAATTTTACTTTTTCCTTTCCAACTTAGATGTCTTTTATTTCTTTTTCTTTCCTATTTGCTCTGGCTGTGAGTTTCAGTACAATGTTGAATAGATGTGGTGAGAGTTGAGGGAACTGGATAGTCACAAGCAAAAGAATGAAATTGGATTTTTCTCTTACATCATACACCAAAATCAACCCAAAATGGATTAAAAACTTAAACATAAGACCTGAAATTATAGGGGCGCCTGGGTGGCTCAGTTGGTTAAGCGACTGCCTTCGGCTCAGGTCATGATCCTGGAGTCCCGGGATCGAGTCCCGCAGTGGGCTACCTGCTCAGCAGGGAGTCTGCTTCTCCCTCTCCCGCTCCCCCCTCTTGTGCTCTTTCTCTCTCTCACTCTCTCTCTCAAATAAATAAATAAAATAAAATCTTTTTAAAAAAAAAAAGACCTGAAATTATAAAATTGTTAGAAGAAAACGAGAAAAGCTCTGGACATTTGTCTTGGCAAAGATTTCTTAGGTATAACATCAAAAGCATAAGCAACAAAAGCAAAAATAGACAAGTGGGACTATATCAGGTTAAAAAGCTTTTGCACAGCAAAGGAAACATCAAAATAGTGAAAAGACAACCTATGGAATGGGAGAAAATGTTTGCAAAACATCTATCTGATAAAAAAGTTAATATCAAAAATATATAAGAAACTTCCACAACCCAATAGAAAAAAAACAAATAACCAATTTAAAAATAAGCAAACGATCTGGATAGACATTTTTCCAAAGAAAACATACCTCCAGGGGTATGTATAGTGCTCAGCATTACTTATCATTAGGTAATGCAAACCAAGAAATGCAAACCAAAACCACAATGAGATACCACTTCACACATGTCAAGATGACTATTATATATATATAAAAGATAAGCTTTGGTGAGAATAAGGAGAAATTAGAACACTTAAACAGTGTTGGTGAGAATGTAAACTGGCACAGCTGCTATGGAAAACAGTGTGTTGGTTGCTCAAAAAATTAAAAATGGGACTACCATATGATCCAGGAATTCCACTTTTTGGATATATAACCAAAAGAATTGAAATCAGGATTCTAAGAAATATCTGCACTTCTCTGTTAATTGCAGCATTATTCACAATAGCCAAGATATAGAAACGACCTAAATTCCCATCAGTAGGTGAAAAGGTAAAGTGTGGTATGTACATACAATGAAATATTATTCAGCCTTAAAAAAAAAGAATCCTACCATTTATGGAGACATGGATGAATCTGGAGGACATTGTGCTAAGTAAAATAAACTAATCTCAGAAGGTCAAATACTGTATGATTCCACTTTTATGAGTTATCTAAAATATTCAAACTCGTAGGAGGAGAGAACAGGATAGTGGTTACCAAGGTCTGGGGACAAGAGGAAATGGGGAGCTATTGTTCAATGTTTACAAATTTTCTGTTATATAAGATGAATGCATTCTAGAGGCGCTGTACAACGTAGGGCCTACACAGTATTGTTAACAACACAGTATTGTGCACTTACAAAAATGTGTTAAGGGGGTAGATCTCAGGTTCTTAACACGTGCACACACGAACACACACACACACACACACAAAGGGGATACAGGAAACTTTCAAAGTTGATGGATTTATTTATTATTCACTGATCGTGATGATAGTATCACAGATGTATGCATATATCCAGGTTCATCAAATTGTCTATATTAAACATGTACAGCTTTTTTTGTATTATCAATTATACATCAATAAAACTATTTTTTAAAAAGGGCAAAAGATTTGGACAGATATTTTCCAAAAACAGATATACAAATGACCAATAAGCGCAAGAAAAATGTTCAATACCATTAGCCATTAAAGATGTGAATCAGAATGACATGAGATCCCACTTTACATCCACTAGGATAGCTAAAATCAAAAAGATAATAACAAGTGTTGACGAGGATGTAGAGAAATTAGAATCCTCATACGCGGCTGGTGAGAATATAAAATTGTGCAACTCTTTTGGAAAACAAGTCAGCAGTTCCTCAAATGTAAAAACCTAGAGCTTCCATGTGACTTAGCATTTCTGTTCCTAGGAAAAATGAAAATATACACCTACACAAAAACTTCTGTGAATGTTCATAACAGCATTATTTATAAAAGCCCTAAAATGACAACAAAACAAATATTTATCAACTGATAAATGGATAAATAAAATGTGATATAGCCATAGAAGGGAATGCTATTCAACTATAAAAAAATGAAGCACTGATATATAGATGAACCATGGAAGCAGTGTGCTACATGAAAGAAACCAGTTACAAAAGACCACATAATTTTTTATTCCATTTATATGAAATGTCAAGAATAGGCATATCTATGGAGATAGAGAGTAGATAAATGGTTGACTAGGGCTTGGGGGATGAGGATGTGCAGGGGTGTGGGGGGGTGGGGAGTGACTGCAAATGAGTACTGGTTTTCTTTGGGGGATGATAAAAATATTTTAAACTTAAATAGTGGTGATGATTGCCCAACTCTGGGAATATGGTACCACTGTAAATGAGTAAATTTTATGATATGTGAATTACATCATAATAAAGATTTTTTTAAAAAGGAAAACACTATTAAGTAGTTAGCAAATATTGATGATAGCCGCTTATATTTCATAGAACTTCTACAAGTTCCAAAGTAGATATTCAATTAATACTTGATGTGAAGTGTTTTTTTTTAATTTAGAAAAAGGCATCAATAAATTCAAATTATAGATGGATTAATTATTAATTTATTTATTCAAAAATCATTTAATGAACAGTCACTCACCCACTATATGCCAAATACTAAACTTAAGGGGAAAAAAGAAAAAAAGTGATAAAATGTGGCGTTTCCAGTAAGGTGGGGTAGGGAAGGGTGACAAACAAAATATGAGTTATAAAGTGGTAAAGGCCATATGAGTGGTTAGTGTCCTGAGGGTTAGGGATCAGCTTAGCAAGAGAGGAATCAGGGAAAGCTTAGAGGAAGAGGTCAATCTTGAGCTGGGACTTACTATATGGCTAGGGCTTAGATGTGTGTAATGGGAGGAGAGGGGGTGGAGGCATACAAAATAAGTTAACTTCTACTGCTTTACTTACATTTTGCAACATTAAAGATAAATAAATTGGCCTATGAAAGATTTGCTAAGATAAGCCTTCCCATTACGTGGGATAAATGTGCATTTTGCAAAGCTGTCACAAAATTCTATCTCCTGTTCTAATTCCAGTAAACTTACCACAACACTTTTTGTATAGGTTGTAACTTAGAAAAAAGATGATCCAGATACCAGAAGAAAGGAAATCAATAAACAGGTAGAGTGAAGTGAAATTTAAGATCCAAAGAGAGAAAATAGAATTTTTGAGAGGGTAATATTCAGACTCGATACTGTCTTAATATAATATTTCTTCTCAGTAACTTTTTCCCACAGTTTCTCTGGTCTTGTAAAAGGCTAGAATTGCTTTGGTAATATTTAGTCTTAAGGTTTTTCTGACCGGCCAGGGTAATAAATAGCTTCCTTGGTTAATAATAAATTTCCAATAATAAATTGCTTGGCAGACATTACTTTACTTCTCAAAGCTCTCAAAGCCTTAAATAATGGCCACATTTCATGCAGAAGAAACCTTTATTTGGTACAGTTCAAAAGCTTATTCCATTGGAAAGTCCAATATGGAAAAGTAATATCCTGTATATTGCCTTTTTTGAAGCAACCGGCAGCATTGCTTCTCAGGCTTTCATTTACCCAGTGGGGCAGAGATGAGGCAATAGTCAGCATCTCCATCTTAGAGATGCATTCGAGCTAATTGACTTCCTTCATGTCACACAATTTGTTACAGATCCACTCTTAGAATTCTGTCTTCTCACTTAAAGTCCAGTGGGTTTTCTAGCAGACATGCTGACTGTGGTTTGAAGGTTTATATATAGAAAACCCATAAGGAAAAAATTCTCAGAGCATTGAACTATTTATCCCTGACTACTGTCATATCTAAGTACTTGGGCCCCCCTTGTCTCCCCTGCTGCCCGTCCTCCTCTCATCTGGCTGTAAGATTTCCCCCTTTGAAACTTAAAATCACTATACTCTACTCTGGAAATGAAACTTTGCTTCTTCGTGCTCTCTTTCTCTAGGTATTAAGGGAACTAATACCTTCCAAAAAGAGCTGTGCTTACATCAAAGGCAAGCTGAGTCCCTTTCTTTGACAGTGCACCTCGCCGTCACATCATCATGAGTTTCTGTCTGTACGAGAGAGAAGAAAGAAACTATCCTCCCAAATTCTCTGCATTAAAAAAAAAAACCAACAAACAAAAACCCTAAAGTATCAAAGCCCATTGCCTTGCGAAAAGATAGTGCCATAAACTTATTAAACATAGTATTAACCTGGAACCCACAATTATAATATGCACACATTGCTGACTTCAATATATAAGAGGTGAATTTGACCAATAAATTCCTGAAAAAATAAAATATCCTTCATAAGGCATGATCCTAGAATGACGAGCCCAGAAAGCCTATAACTGGTGTATTCTTTCCTTTTGCTTATGATGGATATTATTATTGAAGTTTCTGATATATATATATATATATATATATATATATACATATATATATATATATCTTCCAAAACTAAACTTATTCTTGCCATATGATCCAACATAACAAAATAAGGAGGAGATATTCATGAAAATTACAGTCCTCGTTTCTATAAATGGTCACATATTTATAGCTGGTATTTATAACTACCTTCTTTCTTTACTTGTTCTATATTCCCTTTGCCTTCAGCAAGCACATCAGCTGGTTGTGGCTGGTAAAGACCCAGTGGAATGATCCAAAACTTCATGCCTGAACTGTCTGGGCCATTAGTAGCTCTACTTGAATTGGGTTCTTGTAGTTTTCCAGTGACCTTAATCACAGAGCATGGTAATACTAAGGCACACTCTAAGGGATCTCCTGTATCATACACTGGGTGTCTTAAACAACAGGAATTTATTTTCCATTGTTCCACAGGCTGGGAATTCCAAGATCAGGGTACGAGTGTAGTCATGGTCAATTCCTGGTAAGAACCTTTTTCCTGGCTTATGGACAGCTGCTTTCTCACTTTGTCCCCACATGGAATAGAGAAAGAATGTAAGCAAGCTCTTTGTTGTCTCTTCTTATAAGGGCACCAATCTCATCCTAAGGGCCCCACCTTCATAACTTCATCTAAATAAAGCTAAATGCATTCCAAGTATCATCACAGTGGGGGTTAAGGCTTTAGGATATGAACTTTGGGAGGAAACAATTTAGTCCATAGCTCTAATATTCAAAATGAAAAGGAGTCATCACCACAGAAACTACAACCATTTAAAGAATAATAAAGGGATGTTATGAATAACTTTATGTTAATGTTAATATGTCAGGGATTTCAGATGAAGTGCACAAATTTCTTTAATGACATAAACTGCCAAATCTGATTCACGAAAAAAATAAAAAACCCGAGTAATGCTATATTTATTAAATACATTGAATTTATAGTTAAAAATCTTTACATTAAAGAAACTCTATACCCAGTGACTTCACTAGTGAATTCTATCATTTAATCCTATACAAACTCTTTTAGAAAATAGGAAAAGAGGGAATACTTACTTATGTATTTTATTAGGTCAATATATCAGGTATCTATTGCTGCATAACAAGTTTCCCTAAAATGTAATGGCTGAAAAAAATTATTGAAATTTAAAAATATCTTATTTATAAAGTATGAACTATAAAATAAAAAAGGTTAAAATGAAATCATTGAATTTAAAATTTCTGCTCTTTGAAAGCCACATTAAGGAAGTGAAAAGGTAGGGGCCAGCCAAGGGGAAAATACTTGCAGTTATATATGACAAAGATCTTAGCTCTAAGTATATATTTCTTACAACTTACTAACCTGAGTATTCCCACCTAAAAAATGAACAGGAGATTTGAACAGACACTGCACAAAATAAGATATATGAAAGTTTAGTAAAAACAGGAAAAGATGGTCCACATTATTAATCATTAGGTCAATGCAAATTAAAACTGCAGGGTATCACAATACAATACACAGACACACAAAATGACTAAAATTAGAACAATGATTATATCACTGTTAGTTAAGGATATGGAACATCTGGAATTCTCATACCTTGTTGGTAGAAATGTACATAGCACAACTACTTTCGAAAACACTTTGGCAGTTTCTTAAGGCATTAAATAAACACTTAACATATGACCCTGCAATTCTTGTAGGTATATACCTAAGATAAATTAAAATATTTGTACACACAAAGACTTCTATGAGAATGTTCATGGAGGTATTGGGGAAGAAGTCATTGTGGGACCAATCACCCTTCTTCGGGATTGTCCATCAGTACCCTGGGCTTGGAACATTCTTCTACATGGAAGCCATGTGCAAGGTATTGCTTGGCTACTCTTTTTATTAGGAGAAATTTTTCCCCATTCTGGGTATGCTCTGAACTTCCACACACTGTTAAAGCATGTGTATCACATGACACCTGCCTATTCCCACCAGAATATCTGTCACCTGTAGGATGAAACCAGGTCTTTGCCTGCATCAGCTATTGGAAAAGACTTGCTGGCCGTGGGAGACCAGTGCACCCTACAGATGCTAACCTCACTGTGTCTCTTCTTTGTGTGAATACCTCTTGTTACAATCAGTACCTAGTGTATGAGTCCTCCTTGGTGACTCCAAACCCATAGAAGATGCATTGGGTCAAGTGTGTGGGCTCCTACTTCTAGTGGTAGGCAGTGGTATGGTCTCTCATCATCCACATAGTGGAAATCTGCACTTGGGACGGGTAGCTAGATCTTCCTGCTTGGAAGGTTTTAGCCCAAACTGGAAACAATCCAACTTTCTTTTCTTTGAAAAGAAAAATAAATTGTAGTTCATCTATAAAATGGAGTCTTACCCACCATAAAAAGAATAAACTGCTAATACATTCAGAATCCATGAACGAATCTCAAAAACATTATGCTGAACAAAATGAGCCAGACACAAAAGAATGCTAGTATAATGATTTTCATTTATATAAAATACTAAGACAGGCAAATCTAATATACAGTGACAGAAAGCAGATCAGTGGTTTCCTGGGTTTAGGTTGGGGGTGAGGGGTGAAGATCGACTAAGCAGGGGCACAGAGGAATCTTTTGGGGTGATGGAAATTATTTATATCGCGATTATGATGTGGTTAAATAGGTGTGTGCTTTTGTTGAACTGTATACTTAAAATATATGCATTTTATTGTTTACAAATTATACCTCTATCAACTTGATTCCAAAAATTAAGTAAATACAGGCAAAATACTGCAATGAAAAACCAAAGATTGTCAGATTAAATTTTAAATATTCTTTTTATGCCATTTAAAATGACATTTCCCAAACCAAAAGATTCAGAAACATTTAAAGGAATAATCAGAATGAGACATACAGACAAGCGTTAACAAAATAAAGCTGTTATAAACAATGGATTTAAGATATAAATACTGAATTAGAGAGATGACCATGATCGATTAAGTGGAGAAAAAAGTGACCCAGGATATAGTATATTGTGGGTGTGTGGATTTGTCAGGGACCCACCCAGAAAGAGCACAATGGTAGGGCTTAACTGATGAGTACGCAGTGAGGGACTGACTATTTACCTAGGAGGGGGCAGGGCTAAGGGAGTCAACAAAGGATGATGGGGCACCTGGGTAAGAACAACAGGAAACCAGTGCTGCCTCTCTGTGTGAAAGAGAAAAACAGAGGGACACAGCCTGAGCTGCCTGGCAGCAATGGAGGAAAGGACTGTGGTTGGGAGAAGGGCAACAAAGAGGTGTAAGTGCCGCTCGGAAGCCAAACCCTGGAAAAGCCATCAGTGCAATCAGCACAGATCAGCTTCCCGGGACGCCGGGGATGAAAGGGCAGAATGTCTGAGGGGCACAGGGACAGGTGTAAAACCATGGGCCCAGATACCACTCTCAGACACCAACACATAAAAGTAACACACAAAAAGCAAAAGCAAAGCAAAACACCAGAAATCTGTCTCACGGGTGCGCTCTCTCTCTCTTATCTGTTTTATCTATCTTAATATGTTTTTATGAACCTGAAGAAACGACTGGAAAACCACAAAATTATTGCTATTGATTTAAACAAGAAACATTAGAATTTAAGAAGGGTTGGGGAGGAAACTATCTTAACTTTTTATTTACTCATATCATTTCATTTGTTTCAATGTGCATATATCAGCTCTGCACTTTATGAATATACACTGAAATAAAGTGGCATTGTACAAAATACAAATGTATAAACATGCACGTAAAATTAAATTTCACAAGAACCGTAAATATTGACAGTGCTTCTGGTTTGTCTTGTTTCTATTCTAAAAATTTTTGGGGGGTGCCTGGGTGGCTCAGATGGTTAAGCGTCTGCCTTCGGCTCAGGTCATGATCCCAGCGTCCTGGGATCGAGTCCCACATCGGGCTCCCTGCTAGGAGGGGAGCCTGCTTCTCCCTCTGCCTCTGCCTCTCTCTCTCTCTCTGACTCTCATGAATAAATAAATAAAACAAACAAAAATTTTTTTCAAAAATATTTTTACTTAGTTTTCTTCTTTTCATCAAAATTAAATTGACAATAAAACTGCTTCAAACAGAACAAGCATGCTGTAATATTAATGAATGGCATCATGACTGAACTTAAAGTGATGATATATGCCCACTGGAATCATCCATGTGGGGCTAATATGCTGGTGCTCTTAAGAATCATGGTTATTGTCTTTGAAATTTTCTAAATTTAAAATTCATAGGTATAGAAGTACATGAGTGAGAGTATGTGTGTGTGCATGTACATGTATGTGTCTCACATGTGTATAATTTGTATATAAAATGGAATTTTTTATATAAAGATGGAACTAGAATTCCCTTCTCAATTAAACCCTGATTTCTCTCTCTAGACATTCTTGTCCATTATTTGTCATGGTTCCTGGCTCTAGCTTCTCCTTTGTTTATCATTATTATTATCTTTCCTTATTTGTCATTCTCCTTGGTTACATTTGAAGTGGATGTTGGAGAGCATTCCCTATTCTGGGGACAGAACAGTTTGCACAGCCTGATTTCTGCTGGAGCAAGCTTGAGAGCCAGCAGGTTGAATCTGGACTTTGGGGTTTTTTTTTGGCAATACAATTCAATCAAAACTTAGTATATTTCTTTTCTTTTCCTTCCTTCCGCTCGCTTTTTTCCCCTTTCTTCCTTCCTTCCTTCCTTTTCTTTTTTTCTTTCTTTCTTTCTTTCTTTCTTTCTTTCTTTCTTTCTTTCT